>NW_013549846.1:0-13143 GCF_000499425.1 Eimeria acervulina
ATATATATATATATATATATATATATATATATATGCTATATAAATTTACAATATCTATGAACTCGTTTTGCTGAAACACGTCATCTAGGAATGTTTGGGTTTCCCACAGTGCACACGCAGTCCACAGCCAACACGGCGCTGCATGCGATTTCCATAGCTTGCTTTAGCACTCAATATGACGGGCTGATAATAATACAGGGTGCATAGTAATAATATAAGTTATGTTGTGGGGCGGTCGTTGTCCAGTGGTTCAGGTGGTGGGTGATACACCTCGAACCTCCACGCTCTTTTGTAACTTCATTTCTATTGATATGCTCCTGACGCAGGTGTTCATTTTCATCTAACGTGCTCTAGACAGAGCTTTCCGTACCTAAATGATCCGCCGCCACTGACACATATGTCCCCATTCAATTAGTCTCCTCCTCCTGATGTAGCAGTTCGTATTCATCTAGTCCTTTACTGATGCAGCCTTTGATATTTAACTAGTCGGAGGAAAGCAAACAGAGAACAGCGACAAAACGTCGAGTTCGCCTTTTCTGCACGTGGGGAGGTAGGCGACTGCGACTGCTAAGTAACGATTCGTCTAAAAGAGTATTTGTTTTACAAATATATTCTCTTGCAGTTGTACCGCTTTTCTTCCCACATATAACGCATCTTTAAACCAAGATCCCGCCTTCAACTTGGGTCCGTGTGTAGGGCAGCGTGCTCACCTGCAGGCGCCCTTAAGGCGCTTCTCTTGCTAATTCCCCTTGGCATATACAAACACTAAAATGAGCTAAACGCTTTGCAAGTGTACTTTGTAGTTTGTAAATAGGGAAACGGGGGAGATTGATTTGTGAGATTTCAGAGAAAGCAACCGCCTACGGACAGTACAGGGGTGTATGCGAGTCTGAGGTGCATTACCGTCTAGAAATGATTGCATCTTATCGAACCAGATGTGCTCTTTAGTCTCGTCTTCGCATGCAAATACCTTACTAAGTGTAAGGAACAACTTCCTTTTAGCTGATTTAGACCTGAAAACGAGCAGCGAGGCTGCTGGCACAGTGGGGCATCGGGGCCTAGTGCAATGCTACGGTTGCTAGGGTCTTTAGCTTACCGCATTTAAGGCTTTTTTGAGGTGTACCTCTACTTAATTTCACTTTTAAAGGGCAAACATTGAAGAACACTTTTATTTCTTGCAAGAAAGTTCGAGGCAAGCCCTCTTCTGATTTCCTCGCCTTCGCATGCCGCCATGCCAATGGTTCTGTGCCGGTTTCGCGGAGTTTTCCCTTCCTCCCTTTTTACTTAATTAGATTTTCTCGGTTTGTCTTTTTAAACCTATTATCAACTTATTTATGAGATTTGCCTCACTTCATGCACCACGTGAACGCCGACGGCTCCGCAGGAGGCAGCGCCGGACTCTCTGCTTCCCGCCCTCTCCTTGTCGTCTCTCCCTCGGGGTACATGGGGCCTAGAATTCTATCGGAGTCTCTTGGAAGCCCCTCTGTGGGTCGGGGGGCCCTTGTGGAAGCCCCTGCGGGGGCCCCTGTGGGGCCCTTAGCCGCTACGTCTGGACATGTCGTGCCCGCAGGAGGACCTGTAGAAGGGAGTGCAAGGGCCTATGTGGACGCAGAGGCGGTAACGAATTTTGCAGCATCTGCTCCAGGAGCAGCAGCTGCAGGTAACCCTAGGCCAGCCCAGGGGCCCCCATTGGCGAGGCCTGTGGCGGTGCTACCGCAGCGGGTCCCGTCGCGAAGAGAAGAGCGGCGAGGGGCCCCCCCAGTAGAGATAAGCGGGCTTTCGCCAGATTTTCAGTTTACTGAGAAGCCTTCTTGGTTGCGGCGAGTATTGGTTATTTTAATTGTCGCTTGCGTCTCACCTTCTCTACTTAAAGAAGATCCTTTTCCTCCTCTAAAGGAAATCATCGCGAGACAGGCCCCTCTCTTCAGAAGTGGATAAAGAAACAATTGACAGACAAACAAAAAACAAGAGGAACAAAGACGGAGCAAACGTGTTGTTTTCTTCTCTCTGTGGTATTCACATACGTATGGCGCAGCGATGTGATTGGATGGCGTCTTACCCTACTACATCTTTATACGTACACTTGGAAGTGTGTATGTGCACATATACGCATGTATATACATATATGCATTTTTATGCATACACATGCGTATGAATGCATAAAAATGAATAGAGTGCATAGCTGCATGATGTGCACTTGGGTCGATGCGCTCTGATACATATGCATGGAAACTTGTATGCATGTTTGCTGAAAAAATGTGCGTTAAGTTGTATAAAATAGTATATATATATGTTTGTGTATATCATTGGCGTTCGCAAGAGGTAAATTTCCACGTATCGGCTGTTCGGGTGTTTGCCTTTGTTCTGCGAAGGCCAGGCAGGCAGTGGAGGGCCCCCGGGGGGCCCTCTGCGTTCCGTGGGGCCCCATGGGGGCCGCGTTTTGCTGCTTTTCACCAGCTGGTATGACTGGAGGTTAGTGGGCCTTGTCGTTGTCACTTTTTATGTTTCGTGCTTGGGAAGTCCCTTCTACTGTTAAACAGACGGTGGCCGGCCGGTGACAATGCATGCATGCATGCATTCAGGTGTATCGACAGGCAGCGACTTGCTGCTGCTGCCGCTTATGCTGCTGCTGCCTCGACTACTCATTAACAGCCAACGCTATACCAGCAGGCGCAACAGCAGCAGCCACAACAGCTGCTGCTGAGGTGCAGCACTACGGTGATGGACGAGTTCGCTGCAGCCCAAGCGGGCGGCAGAGGCCCAGTGTCTTGAGGGGCCTCTTTGCTGCTGCTGCTGCTGGGGGGTTTGTTTGTGCTGGTGCTGTTGTTGGGAGCGCAGTTTTACTCACCTTACTGGCCGACCGGAATTCAGCAAAGAGCGCATGGTGCTTCTTGCTGGTGCTGGTGTTGCTTTCTTGCTGCTGTTCCCGTTTTTCCAATTCCAGCATGACGGCAGACAGTCCTTGCCTTCGAACGCTTTCAGGGATTATTTGTCTTGCGGTTGCTGTTGGGTTCTTGTACACCACCCGCCCTCCTCCTTGTCGGCTCCACTCGCCATGGGGGCCCCCCGCTCGCCGTAGGGGCCCCCGGGGGGCCCCCCGGAAGCCCCGCCATTGGCCTGCCGCATCTGCATCCGGCTCGTCCTGCCTCTCTATTTCTAGAGGGGCTAGAGGAGCATCTGATGCGTCATCCCAGAAGCCCTTACGTGCTGAAGAAGCAGCAGCAACAGAGGCCTCCATTTTGTTTAGAAGGACGGAGCGCCGCAGAGCTGCTGCGGGGTTGCTGCAGTTGTCGCAGCAGCGTACGGTTCCTGCTGCGGCTGTAGCAGCAGCAGCCGCAGCAGCACCAGTTGCAGCAGCGGGGGTGTAAGCCTCCCCGAATTGCTGCAGCAGGTACTTGCGTCTGCAACCCACAAGGCGGCAGTAAGACAGACAGGCGTTCAACTTTTGGAGTAATCTGTCTTGCTGTTCTGCTGTATCGCGCTTCAGTTGCTGCAGGTCTTTCGCTGGGCGGCCTGCAGCAGCAGCAGCAGCAGCAGCTTTCAGCTGCTGTTCCCGCTGCTGTTGCAGCACAAACACCAACAACTTATAGTCTGATGGAGAGAAATATAAGATGCTGCGCGCAGGCTGGCCGTCCCGCCCGGCCCTTCCCGACTCTTGATAGAAAGCTGTACATACACCGCAGCAAGCCCTAAACCCTACACATGTGAATAATGACTGCAATTCCCACCCTCAGCCCTAATCACTAAACCCGAAACACTTTGTAGCCTTCCAGATTCTCAACACTAGGACGACAGGGGAGATAGCTGGTTCTAAGGGGTTTAGGGCTCAGGGTTAGAGGTCTAGGGTTAACACATAGGGGTTTAAGGCTAAGGGTGTAGGGTATAGCGGTACGGGTGTACGGTCAAGCGTCAAGGGTTTAGGGCTAAGGGTTTAGGAGTACGGGATTAGTGTTAAGGGCGTCAGTTTAAAGATTTAATGTTAAAGGTTTAGGGTCAAGTGATTACGGTGAAGGGTTTAGGGTTTGCAATGAAGGGCCAAAGGCTACGGGTTTAGTGTTTAGGGTTGTGGCTGTTTGCCTTCGATGGTTTTTGTGAGGGAGAAGTGCACGACGAAGCGGACGTGGGGGTTATCAACGCCGAGGCCGAAGGCGACAGTGGCAACCAAAACCCTAAACCCTAAACCCTCAGACCAGCGGCTCTGTAGGGTTTTTCTGCTCTTCTCTGGGAGGCCCGCGTGATACGCAGCAGCAGAAACTCCATGTCGATTTAAATACGATGCTAGCTAAACAAAACACAAAGAACAAACAAATAATATCACATGCTGTACAACAAAACAGAAAGGCAGCAAGACAGGGAAGAGACAAGCAACGGAAAGATTAAAGAAAAAACTGGAAGATAATTGAACAAAGAACAAAGCAATCAAACAAACGAAGAAAACGACAAAAAAGGGAACCGAAACAATGAAACGAGACAACAAAACAAGCAAGGACGCAAACAAATACACAAAAACAAGGCGACCAGAACAAACATCTTAGGACGCACTTAACCACACACTACAAACAATGCAAAGAGAAGACAGATAGAGAGAAGAAGTCGACCGAGAAGAAAAACCAAGTGTAAGTAGACAGAAAGCGAAGGCGAAGTTTGAGACAGAGACAGACGCAAAGAGAGAGAGACAGAAAAAACAAGGAGACAGAGAGAGACAGTGAATGAAACAAATATATTAATTCACAAAGAGACGAGAACAAAGAGAGACAGAGACGGAAAGCACTAACGCCCACATCACTAACGCCACACATTATAAAGGAGACGGACAGAGACGAACAGATGAACAGAGACACAGATAGACAAAGGAAATAAACAGCGACATGACGGGACGCAGAGAGGCACAGAGACGAACAGCAGGGGTTAGACAAACAAACAGAGAGAGACAAACAGAAAAACAGATAGGGAGACAAAAATAGACGGAGACGAGCAAAGACAGAAGCAGCTCCAGACAGAGAGACAGACCGACAAACGGAAAAGCGAACGGGGGAAGAGACACACAGAGGCAGACAGAGACACAGAGACAAACAGACAGAGACAGATAGACAGAAACAGGGAGGGTGAGACAGAAAAGCAAACGGAGACAGAGATAGAAAGGCAGAGACAGCGACACAGAGGACTCAGAAGAAGGACAAGAGGATGTACGTTGTTGGATTTGGCTCTTCCTTCGCCTCTGTCAATTTCTAGGTTTAGGGTTTAGGGTTTGGGGCTGTTTGTGCTTTTCTCAGTATGTTATCGTGTGCATCTCACGGCTTCGCAGTCAGTTTTCTTGAGGCAATAAACAATACCCAATTCATCTTTGTGATTTGTTTTTATTTCTTCTGCTAAATCTGCTGCTGCCGCCTCCGTCTCTTCCTCTCTGTCCATACACCCCAGCGCCTCCTCCTCCCCCTCGCGAAGCGGGGGCCCCTTCAGACGCACTTCATAGTAAATGTTCGGCCTAAGCAAAAAGTAGATAATAACATAAAATAATATAGTGTAAAACAGTACAACAATAAAATGCAGTATAATATAAGATAATGTAACAGAAAATAATATAGTGTAATAATTTATGAAAATAATACAACGTAATATAATACAATATAATATAGTAATATAATAATAATCCAAAAAAGACGAGTTTCTCGGCTAGAGGATTCAAACACCAAATGGGAACAAAGACAAAACACAACAGAAAGAAAAAGAAAAACAAAAGATAATGAGAAACAAAACAAACAAAACAAAGACAAAACCAAAAGAGGTGCGAAGAAAACACAGAACACAGAAAAAGAAAACAAACGAAACCAAAAGAAATTAAAACGGAGGCAAAAGCAGTGAATAGGGGAAAAGGAGAGCAAATGCCACAAACAAATGCAACAGACAAATATCAAAAGCATTAAAAAAAGAAGACAGACGGAAGAAACAGACAGAAGAAGAGATAGAACGCGAACGACAGGCACAAGGAGGCAGAGACGGAGACAAAACAAAGACAGACAGAGACAAAAACATGAGGGAAAGAGAGGCAAAACAAAGCAAAGGCAGAGCCAGACAGAAAAAGAGAAACAGAAACAGGCACAGAAACATCAATAGACTAGAGTCAGAAAAAGAGACAGAGAAAGAACCTCTCTCTGTCTCCGCTGCAGATGTCTTTCTCCACTGCTGCTGCGAGTAGAAATAAAACTTGGAGAGACAAAGGAGAAAAAAACAAGAGCAGCAGCAAAACGAAACAAAGATAAGAAGAAAAAACAAACAAACAAACAAAATAATCCATTACCTGTTGAAAGATAAACGAACAACAACCGGGTCCTTTAGCTCTAAGCTGCTGCAGATGTCTTTCTGCACTGCTGCTGTTGCTGTTGCTGTGCATGCCAACACCGGGGTATTCGGCAGCAAACGCCGCAACAAACCCAAACGCCTGACAGAAGCAGCAGCAGCAGCAGCAACAGCAGCGCAAGTGCCACTAGCAACAGAGAGGCAAACGCCACAACCACCACCAACCGGCGACAGCAGAAACGCTGAAAGCAGCAGCAGCAGAAGCAGCGCCAGCAGCAACAACAGCAGCAGCAGTAGCCGCAGCAGCAGCAACAGCAGCAGCAACTTGCCTATAGCTGGCCCTAAAGTCGTGCCCCCAAGATGAAATGCAATGAGCCTCGTCGACAGCCACAAGCGCCACCCCTCCCCCTCCTGCACCCTGCTGCTGCTGCTGCTGCTGCTCTTCTTGCTGTTGCTGTTCCTGCTGCTGCTGCTGATGCTGCTGTTCTTTGTTCTGTCCCTTCTTTTGCTGCTTCTGCTGCTCCATCTGCCGTAACACATCCTGGAAGGAGGAGGTGGCTATCTGCTCGGGGGTAACGAACAAAAACTTAATTGGCCCTGGTATCTGCTGCTGCTGCTGCTGCTGCTGCCGCAGCTGCTGCCCCGGTTGCTGTTGCTGCTGCTGCTGCTGCTGGGTGTTGAGGAGGGTGGCGATGATTTCTTGTCTGTGTTTGGGGGTTAAAGTTGAATTCAAACAAAACGCCGAGAGGCCCCTGGACCGCAGACGCCGAAGCTGCAGCAGCAAAAGACACAGGTGGGTTCCTCCTGCTGCTGCTGCTGCTCGCGTGTTTCACTTCGGCTTTGTCTCTCCTTGACTCTCTTTGTCTGTATCTCTGTTTTTGTCTCTCTGTCTATTTCTGTTTGTTTCTGTTGCTCTATGCTTTTGTTTGTCTTGGGTTTTGCTGCTGTCTGATGGCCCGACGGCGGAGAGCCCAAACCCTAAGCCCTCAACCCTAAACCCTCACCTGGTCCTCAATGAGGGCTATAAGAGGCGAGACAATCAGCACCACCCCCTCCAGCAGCAAACCTGGCAGCATATATGTCAACGACTTCCCTCCTCCTTTGAATAGCACACAAACAAACCAAACAATTAGGGTTAAGGGTTTACGGGTTGCGGTTTGCGTTCCAGCAGACAAGCACAACAACAGTCCTTCACGGTTCCACGGCCAGCCTGTAGTTTTCAGCGCATCTGCACCAAACCCTAAACCCTAAACCCTAATACCTAAACCCTAATCGCCAAACCTGAAACCCTAAACCTTAACCCTAAGCCATATGCCCTAAAACGTAAACCCTAAAGCCCTAAACCCTAAACCCTGAACAATAAAACCCCCAACCCTAAACCGTAAACCCGTAAACCCTAAACCCTAAACCCTAGGCGGACCTGTTGGCATGATGACGAGTGCATCTTTACCCCTGAGCACGGCCCTGACTGCCGCTTCCTGTCCCTCTCTGAATTCTTTAAACCCCCAAACTTTCTTGAGAGCAGCACGAAGAGGGCACAACGGCAAAGAATCTTCTTCTTCTTCGTCGTCTTCTACATCTACTACCACTGTGCCGCCTGCATCAGCTTCTGCTGCTGCTGCTTTCGCTGCTGCATTTGTTGTTGTTGCAGTTGCTGCTGTTGCTGTTGTTGCTGCTACTCCTGCTTGTGGGGAGTGAGGCCCGGTTGAAGCTGCAGCTGTTTTTGCTGCTGCTGTTTTGCAAGGTGCAGCAGCTGTTTCTGCGTCCGGTGTAGCTGCTGCATCGGTGCTGCTGCTGCCTGCTGTTGCTGTACAGGTAGCAGCAGCAGCGGCAGCCAACGGCATTGCCGAGGGTTCACCGCTTGCTGCGGCCGCACTGCTGCCTGAGGACTTCAGCGTTGAGGCCGGGGCAAAGGGGCTCTTTGCCTTACTGCTGGTGCTGCTGCTGCATTTGCTGCTGCGGCTGCTGCTGCGGCTGCTGCTGGTAGAGATGATAGTAGTTGCCTTGTGTTGCAGCAGCTTCTGCTTCTTCAAGGGAGGGGCCCCAGAAGCAACCAGAAGCCCGTCAGAGTTGGACTTCATTTGCTGCTGCATTTGCTGCTGCATTTGCTGCTGCATCTGCTGCTGCTGTTGCAGTAGCATGCGACAGTGCAGCGGCAACAGACCACCTGCAGTTTCTGTTGCTGCTGCCGCAGCTTCTGCTGCTGCTGCTGCAGCAGCTGCTGCTGCAGCAGCAGTGGGCCTTCTCTCCCTGCAGTTGAGTCAAATGTGCGCTTCGGCTAGTATAGGGTTTAGGGTTTAGTGTTTAGTGTTTAGGGTTTACTGTGCCCCTCAGGCTGTCCGTTTTCGCCGCCTTCGGAGACATATATGCCAATTAAATATTTAAAAAATAAATTTTACTCTATTTTATATACAAAAAATGAGGAAGAAGAGAAGGGGTACAGAGGGAGAAGACGCAGTGGGGGGCCCCCGGGGGGCCCCCAAAGAGGGGTGGGTGTCTGATACTACCACCCGTTGCTGCTCAAGTATATACTGTAATAAAAATGTATAAAATAATACATTTATTTTGCACTTTATATTTTATTTTGTTTTAGGGTATAAACATATTTTGAAGTATAATATTTTCCGTGGTGAGTACATTGTACGTACCCACAATATACACCGTACACTTCAGTCTATAAAAATTGTTTTTGTTATTCCTTGCTGCGCAATAATTAAAATATATTTACTATTCAGGTCATCAATGACTATATATGTATGAACAAACACTTATTATTATCTTTTTGAAGTTTTAGAGGCTCTCTAGGAGATCTTCTGCTACGTTTTCTTCTCTTGCAGTTGCTATTACAACGCACAACACCCAACTGCAACAACACAGAAAACATGTTTTAAACTAAATAAAATAGAAAAGATATCTGATAAAATACCACCCAGATTCTGTTCGTAGTTGTGCATATATATACATATATATACACGGGGGTGAGAACGATGATGAATAACTTGAGAACAACATGCGTGCATGCAACAAATAATAATGTGTAAGAATAATACGACTACTACAAGTAACAATAATAATAGAAATAATAAAATAAAAATAGTAACAGTAAAAAGATAGTAAATTTGATATTCTGCATGAAGACGACAAGTTTTACAACGACTGCTTTCTGTCCGTTTGCTAGTTGATTTGTTCGTTTCCACCAGATGAAGACACCAAATAAATTAATTATAAAAAAACAGCGAATGACAATACAGCACACAAAACACTAAAAGGGCCCAGCCCCATAGACTGCTAACTGCAATATCTTCTCCCTACTGAACCCTTCAGGCACGTTATCGGTCTGCTTGTTTGTCTTTATTTGTTCACTCGTTTCTTTGCCTTTGTTTGCCTCCCCTTGTCTGTTCGTCCCCCCCCCGTTTGTTTGCTTGTTTGCTTTGTTCGTTTCGTTTATTTGTTTTTCTCTTTCATGTCAAGCACTGTCCTGGACCAAAGGATAAGATGCCGTCGCTCAGACCTCTACTCTTTTTATTTCCTCTTGGGTTTCCATTTGGGGTGAACGTATAGCACCGCTGCATGCGGTGTGAATACTTGCGAATGCAGTGTTTATTTTCTCTCTGGACTGAGCCGTCTGTACACTGTACTGACGAGAGAACCCTCGAATAAAATAAGCAAAGAGGGCCCCACTGCATGCACAAACTATTAAAAACGCTTCTTCCTCCTGTCAGTACGCCCCAAAGTGCTCGCCTTAGTAATAATCTTGAAACGATATAACTCTATGAAGAAGAAAAGGCCTGAAATAACGCAGCAAGCAAAAGACATTTAAAGCGTAGATGCAGAAGCTTTTACGGTTAGGAGGTGAAATATTGTGAGGGTTTACAAGCTAGACTCAAGGGTTTATTTAGGGTTCGTCTGTTGCATTGCCTGAAGTTTTCATTCTCGACGTCTATGAAGGACTCATCAGGCCCGTGACGGGTATTAGACGTAACCGACAAACCTGCACACAAAACCTAAATCCTAAACCCTAAACCCTAACCCGTGAAACCCTAAACACTAAACCCTAACCATAAACCGAAAGCTCTAAACACTAAATCCTAAAAGAGGCGCTCTCCCTACAGGGTTGTGGCCTATTCACTGAGATGCAACAGCAGCCTTGAATTTCGCTGTTAGGGTTTAGGGTTTAGGATCTAGGTTTTGCCTACGAATACGCTGAAATAGTGATACAAGCAGAGGGTTTAGTTACTGGGTCTAGTTTAAGCGCACCAATCTGCTTGAGGGTCTAGGGTTTGCGCATTAGGGTTTAGGGTTTAGGGTTTGTCCTGCTGCCTCTAAGCAGCAGTTCATCGTTTCGGGTTTGCACCGTCTGACACGTGGAAGTGTTTAGGGTTTAGTCTCCCCTATCGCTCTAAACTAAGGGCGTTTCCTCGGCTTTTCTCTTCTTCCCCTCAAATGAAAATAGCATGGTTTAGGGTTTAGGGCTTGTTTACTTATCCACTTGAGTTTCGAATTCCAGCGTCCTCCCTTAACATGCGTCAGCTGCAGCACAGCGGTGTGAAGCGGGGGAGGAGGCCCCCCTGTGGGCGGCTGCATCGAAGGGCCCCGACTTGGTTCAGAAGCAGATCGATCACTGCCTCTTTCTGATTCTCTGCTGGTGAACAGGGGGCCCCCCCTCCCTCCCGCCCTTGGGGGTTGCGAGGCCCTTCCGTTTGCTGCTGCTGCCCCCCCAGCAGCAGCAGCAGCGCCTCCAGAAGCAGCAGCCGCAGAAGCAACAGGGAAAGAGGGTGCTGAAGCCTTTCCGGGATATTCAACAGTGACGGTGTTTGCAGCTGAGTCGAAGCAAAAGGAACCAACCACCACCTGATCAGGAAGGGGGGCCCCCAAAAGGGCGGGGGCCCTGCTGGGCGCGAATG
The DNA here is from genome assembly GCF_000499425.1 of Eimeria acervulina. Taxonomy (NCBI): domain Eukaryota; phylum Apicomplexa; class Conoidasida; order Eucoccidiorida; family Eimeriidae; genus Eimeria; species Eimeria acervulina. The sequence continues at coordinate 11,202 of NW_013549846.1, forward strand.
CCGCCTTGTAGCACTCGCTCTTAACAACACAAAAACAACAAACAAGGCACCCTAAACCCTAAACCCTAGACCCTTAAGAACTCTAAACCCGAAACCCTAAACCCCAAAGACGAAACCAACCTGGAGCAGACAAAACCTCCCAACAGGACGGCAATACCCAAACCCCAAACCCTAAACCCTAAATCCTAAAACCAAGGCAACAAGTCTCACTGATCTCCCCTCTAGGCGCGCCTGTACACATTTCAGCGCCGTCACTGCCATTTGTTTGTCCGCCTCCGACCTGAACAAACAAAAGCCGAAAAATTAATTAGCTCTTCAATTGTCGATACACCCTAAGCAGTTCAAGCAGGCTGCATGCATTCAGCAACAGCAGCTACAGCAACACCACAGGCAGCAACGGCAACAGCAGCAACAGCAGCAGCAACAGCAGAGGCAGCAGCAGCGCCACTGACCTAAGGACGAGGACCTTGTTGTTGGGTAGGAAGCGGAGATAGCGGTAATAGGTGACGGCAATGACTGGAGAGTTTGCTGCAAGGTTGTTAATAAGCTCCTGGCTAATGGGGGCCCCTGTGGGCTGCAGCAGTTGCTGCTGCAGCTGCTGCTGCAGCTGCTGCAGCGTCCTGCGGCGGCGGTCGTCCAGGTGTATATTGCCTAAGTCCCGCACCCGCCGGAGATAAACGCATTTACTGATATAAATGCCATCTAATCGCAAACGAGGGGCTTCAAAAAAAACCCTAAACGAACAGCAAACAGCAGCAGCACAAAGAACTACAGCGGCAGCAACAGCAGCAGCTGCAGTGTAAAATGCAGCATTAGCACCGCAAGCAGCAGCAGCAGCAGCGGCAGCGCATGCAGCAGTAGCACAAGCTACAAAACAATCTACGGCACAAACAGCAGCACCTGCAGGAAAATCAGCAGCACAACCAGCAGCACAAGCGGCAGCACCCGCAGCATCATCAGCAGCAACGGCAACAGCAGCAACAGCAGCAGCACGAGCAGCAGCAGCGGCAGCACGAGCAGCAGCAACAGCAGCAGCAGTATGTGGTACCGTTTCCAGGAGCCTCCGTAGAGTGCGGGTTTTGGGATTTGTTTGAACGCAGTTTTCGTTTTTTCTCTCCAAAGCGACTCCAAGCCCCACAGCCCCTCAAAAAACGCCTTGCAGGTCATACATAGCCTAAAACAACAAAACGAAAAAAAGCAAAGAAAAAAAACAAATACGAACGGACCCGTGTCGCTCTCCTTGAATCAGATAATCACACTGCTTGCTAGATTGAGAGAGACATAGCTAGCTAGCTAGCTAGATGGACTACCAGCGATGCTATTGACAGCTATCTGGAAAGTAAGTGCTGTCGCGGCTAACTAGCTTGATAAATATCTAGCTAGCTAGCTAGTTAGTAATGCCAGCTAGCTTTCTTGCTCGGTATGCAGCTAACTAGCTAGCTGGCTAGCTAGCTATGTAGATCTACTGCTGCAGGGGAGAGAAGAAGAGAAAGAAGACCGACTTGGCTACAGCATAGACATCCAGAAAAAGCAGAACTCGACCCAATAACGCCTCAGGCACATTCATTATCGGACCTGGTGGCTCTGCTTCTGCTTCTGCTGCTGCTGCTGCCTCTGCTGCTGCTGCTGCATCTGGTGAGGATGTCTCGGTAGCCTCTGCGGCGCACCCCGCTCCGTTGTCGGCGCGCTTCACGGAGTGCCTTGAGCTGCAGCTGTTGCTGCTGCTGCTGTTGCCGTTGCTGCTGTTGCTGTTGCTGCCTCTGTTGCATGTGCAGCAGCAGGGCTTGCCTGCTGCTGCAAGCTTGGAAGCATCCCAACTGCATCTTGTGCCGCTTTTGTTTTTATCGAAGTGTACATCGGCGTCGACGTCATGCTGGCAGTTGTTGCCTTCTATTTGGTTTATTCTTTCTCTTTCCCTTGCTCTTTCTTCTTCTTCTTCTTC
>NW_013549846.1:13243-31531 GCF_000499425.1 Eimeria acervulina
TTCTTCTTCTTCTTCTTCCCTTGTTACCTCCAGGCCTCTCTCTAAACCCGGGTCTAATTTAATCGCCTGTCTATACAGCCCAATTGCGCCAGCCAGCCGCCCCTGGTTTTCAAACTGCACTCCTTCATAAACACCACCACACAAAATATATTCCCCACAAACCCTAGACTCTAAACACTAAACCCTAAACCCTAAACGTCTTGTAGCACAGACTTATTTGCACGTGACCACAACTACATTCAAACAACGGGCAAACGAACGAACACAAGCAAGCATGAAAATACAAAGACGAACAAATGCAAATCGACGTCTCATGCTGCCCCAACGTAACCGTCGGCAGGCAGCGTTGAGACTGTAGAAGAAGGGAACGGGGATGTTCACGCTTTATTTTATTGTTTGTCTTTCTTGCTTGTGCATTTATGTTAATATGTGCTTCTTCAGTGGGTTTAATATTGAATAGTGGTTCCTGCTGCACCTGCTTTGTAGAGAGCAACAGCTACGGAGGTAAGGGAATGCCCCGGCGAGTCGCAGGAGCTGGCGGGAGAATGGCGGGCCCGAGGAGAAGAAGGAGGAGGCGGAGAGGGGGTGTTTGAAGAAGAAGAAGAAGAAAAGTGAGATGAGTCTGCAGGCGAGTTTGGCCGCTGGGCACCGCCGGGTGTCTGTACACCCGAGGCGGTGTTGTCCATGCTATGAACTAATGAAGAAGTTTATTTGTTTTTTGTATTTAACAAAATGAAGGGATTTAACCGGTGTAAACGCAGATGGGAGCCGCATGCCACTCAAACCTAAAAGCAGAAGAGAGGGGGCTAGCTGGCATCTCTTCGTTCTGTTTTTTAAACGGACAAATTCGGTCGCTTAGATCTACATATATGTTGGCATTAAACAAATTTATTTACATCTATTTATCTACTTTTAATTTACTCTTTCAGCTGTTTCTGCTGCTGCTGCAGCAGTGGGGTGGCGGCTGCTTCTGTGTAACGGCAGCGGCTCCTCCGCAGCAGCTGCCAGCAGATTTGTTCTACGACTATAAATGAAAAGAAAATATTATTAATTGTTAAACTAATAATTAAATTAAAATATTTGAACGCCGTTTGCACTAATCATTAAAAAGCAGGATGCGCAGATTCAAGGGGCTGTGTTTCTCAACAACAATTGTGTGCCTTCCCGCGCAGATAATCGTTTCTATGAACGGAAACAACATAATAAGTAGATTATAAATAAAATATAATTGAATATTGCAATCATTATATTTATCATATATGTACGCTCATAAGAAAAATGAATATGCTGCGCATTTTAAGATCTCAAGTAATAGTATTACTAAAGCAATAGGAAGTCTCCTTCTTGTTTCTGGATTATTACTACTATAAATAACGATAAACAACAATGGGCAAATATTACCATCGTAAACAACAAGAACAACAAAAAGGCAAAGCTTTCTTCAGGCAGAGCAGCAACAACAAAAGGCCCTGATGTTGGTGTTGCTCTTGCTACTGCTGCTGTTGCTGCTGCTGGGTGGAGGCGGGAGAGACAAACGAAGAGACAAAAGGAGAGGCAGAATAGACGGAAGGAGTGCTCGTTCAGACAGAATGAGGCACAGATAAAACAGAAGAAGACATATATAGAAAGGACAGAAGAAACCGAAACAGAGTCGGAGAGACACAGATACTGTTCAGATGTTTCATACAGCAGCAGTAGCAGCAGCAGCACGTGTTGGTTGCTGCAGCAGCTGCTGCTGCAAACCAACAATAACTCCACCCGAATGCAAGGATGGTATTAAGACCCTAGCGCATCCTAAACACTATACCCTAAATCCTAAACACCAGAATGGACACACGCAAGCACACATGCACACCCTGGTAAATAGATAACTGTCGGTGGTTAACACACCCCAGGCCCTTAAAATGCATCCTGCCTGCCTGCTTCCATGCACGCAAAAAGAAATACAATTAATAATATCTGCTTCCGACAGAAGCTTCCCCGTGTTCATTCTTCTGTTTCCTCTGCTTTCGGGTTTTTTTCTCCTGTGTTTGAATCTTTTTATGCTGCTTATTTATCTATTTGCGTCGTTTGTTTGCTTGTTTGTTTGTTAATTTGTTTGCTGATTTGTTTGTTGATGCACGTGGTGTTCCGTCCATCGCTTCGTTTCTATCTTGTGCCACGAGCAAAAGACGAACAAACAAAACAGCTGCCTCTCTCTATATACATATATGTACATAAGCATATATATATATATATATATATAGAGAGAGAGAGAGAGAGAGAGCGAGAGACAAACAGCAACTCACAACCTCCCAATTCTTCAGTTGTGTCCAACAAACGACAAAACCCTAATCCACCGGCAACAATAAACCCCAGACCCTAAACCCTAAACCAGAAACCCTAAGCCTAATCTATGCCTTATGACAGCCAGCAGCAAGCGGTTACAGGCCTTTACCCCGTGGCTCTTAATGCCAAACCCTAAACACTAAACCCTAGAGGAAACAGAAAGCGGAGCCTTCGCGATTCGCTCGATGAGGGGCGTAACAGCTGAGTGAGTGCTGATATACGGGCGCTGGTTTCTTAACTGAGTTTATTTTGTAGGACTGCTTGATAAATAAATATAAATAAATACGTGTTTATTTATTTAGAGAAGAAAATAAACTAAAAGGGGAGTCATGCACTGAACTCCGCAGCAGCAACTCGCCGTCTACCAACCCTCTGTCGAGACGAGGAAATTTTCAACAAACCCAAAAACGAAGAGAAAATAAAGGACAACCAAAAAGAAAACTGATATTCGCAACTAAACGACGCGTGCAAATGCAGAACGAAGCGGAATATACTGACGGATATCCGCACCATGAATGCAATGTATGTCCTCAATGCATGCACGCATATTTATGCATGAATGCACTCAATGCATGCATATTTATGCATGCACTCGATGCCTGAATATTTATGCATGCACTCAATGCATGCGTACTCTTGCATGCATGCGCGCATGCATACTTATGCATGTACTCAATGTACGTTTATATATTTATGCACGCATGCGTTGCATGCACTTTTTCTATGCACTAACAAGTGTATGTACTGCTGAACAGAAGACAGTTTCTGTTGGAAATGTTGCGAAGTGAATGCGCTGCTCTATTTTTATTGCCAAGCCAAAGGCCTTCAAAAGACATTCAAGAAATACATCAAACATTAAATGCAGACAGAAGATTTTAACCTCTTCGTTGCGGTATATATATGTGTACATATATATACATCTGCATGCATGCATCTATGAATGGCAGATACACGTATATATACATGCACATATCTAGATACATTTTTGTACTTACACACACACACACACACATACACATACACACACACACACACACACACACACACACACACACACACACACACACACACACACACGCACACACACACACACACGCACACACGCACACACACACACACACATACACGCGCACGGAAATGCAATATACACACGCATGTACATACAAGTATATATACATATATATATATATATATATATATACTGATGCATGTGTACGTGTGCGTACATGGGAAAGCTAAGCGGAATCGTTTTTGTTGTTTCTGGCGTTTTTACTTCGGGTGTCTGGGTTGCGGAGTTCTTCGATTTCTGTGCCCGTTCGTTTGTTGTCAGTACATCTTTTTTTAAAGTCAACTGCACCGGCGTAGTGCGGAGCCTCCAAAGAAGCGAAATATGCTCCCAGCACTTCTGTCATTGCTCTCCATTGCTGCAGCTTCGTTTGCAGCGTGCACAACACTGGAGATAAAGAAGATACAGGAGACGCACACAAACTCGACAAGACCTGCAGCAAAACGCAACAAAACAAACAAAGCTGCACGCGCTCCAATAACAGGGAGTTACTAACTAAAAACCTGTACCTATCTACTTGTGTACATCTAATATGCATATATATATATATATATGTTTATTGCATATTATAGACTGCGTATGTTATCTGCTCTATATGTGTCCTATATAACATATATATTATATATACTGTAAATCTATAATATATATATATATATATATATGCATAGATGCAGAGATACAACTTGTACGCAAAATGGCCTGCCAATGGTGACTGCACCGTACAAACCACGCGTTCGACATACAGGCCGCTAGGGTTTAAGGTTTGGGGTTATACTTCACATACAGAAAGACTAAAAAATATTACAGGCAATCATTCAACACATACATGAAAGGCAAACGCAGGTGCATATATATATATATATATACGTGCACTAGTACGACTATATATATATATATAGTCGTACTAGTGCACGTGTTTCTATAAGATATATACAAACATGGGCCTTTTGAGTGCTGATGTATGTCTTTATGCATTTATGTCATAAGCAGCAAACCAGGAGCGATGAAAGTGCTGCAATACATGCTGCATGCATGCACGCATGCATAGACACATATCTCTATGCATACCAGGGTTTACTGAGGTGTGTATAATAAAATACTTGTTTGCAGACCTGTTCGGTGTTATCGCCGAAGATGCGCCTAAGACAGCTGACGTGGGTTTGCTGAAAGAAGGAGGGCCTGACGGTGCAGTTTTTGCGTTCTTCTTCGGGGAACTGTTCCAATGCCTGTTTAATTGCTTCAATTCTTTTTAAACAAGACTCCAACAAGCAAACGCGCAAATCCCATTCATAGCGAGAATCCGCCAGAGTCAGCAGCGCCTCCTCGTGCCGATTCATCTGACGAGCCTGGCTCTCTGAGCTGTCAGGGAACAATGCCCATCTACAAACAAATAAGTAAACGAATAAATAAATAAATTATTAATTAATTAATTAACATAACAAGCAAACAAGCAGTCGTTAATGAACTAAGACGACAATTTGCTAGCAGGCACTCAGGAAACAAATGCAGAAAAAGGAGCAAGCGAACAATAACTGACGAGCAAACAAGCATAAAGGAACAAACAAGCATAAACAAACAAACAAACAATCTGCAACGAACCAAGAACAAGCATTAAAAACAAGCAAACAAATGCATACGAACGAATAGATAAACTAACGAACAATGATTTGAATCGCAAATCAACAACCTACAAAACAAACATCGCTAGCCGGCAAGCAGACGAAAACACACGCACATAAACAAGCAAACAGACGCAAACAAACAAATAGGCAGACAGTACAAGACAAACAATAACACTGCAAAACAAATGGTGAGGAACACCAACAAACAAGCAGCTAAAATGAACATACCACCACCTGAATATCTAAACAAAAAGCCACCCCCAGAACAAATGAACTCTAAATATTAACTCAATATTACCAGCACCAGCACTTAAATAGGGTCATTATCAATACTATTCGTTTCGGGGATATCTTTGCAAAACACCATAAGCTGTTGCACAAGAGACAGTGCTGATGGTGTGTCGTGCAGTGGTTTGTTCGTGTGTCTGTCTGCCCGTCTGAACTTGAGTAAACTACGGCAAACTGCTGCAGTAAAAGGGCTATAAAAGCTGCAATTAATGGAGCGTGAGTATATTCCAGAGTTGTTTCTAGTTTTGATAAGCAATTAGCATCGAAAAACGCCCCAAAAGAAGTTGTCAACGGCCTACCTATCATTGAGAACTTGCCACGAAAGAGCATCTCTTCCGCTGCAAGTGTCGTTGTTGCATTCATCAGGAAGTTTTCTATATGAGCCGTTTTTAGGCAATTTATCGTATTGTTGCCGCGTCAGCACCGGCCGGCTCTGCAACGGCTTCTTTTGGCTCTCCAAAATAATCACCAAACAACGCACTGCCTCTAAACACGAATGAGAGGATGCAACAGACGCACATAAAGAGGAATACACCTGAACAACACAACAACGCACACACGAACGAGAGAGATCATGCGCATAAGGAAGAATGCAAGTGACAGCACAGCAACTCATCGATCAGAACTAAACGCAAGGAATCAACACACGCGCGCTTCCTGAGATACGGGCATATGAATAAAGATACGCATGAACAAATATATATATATATATATATATATATATTACGTCTATGTACATATGTACATATGCATTCATACATATACATATTGAAGTAGTGGAGCATTCATGTAAGTACAAGACATTAAAGCGTCGGGGCTTTTCGTTTCCTGCAATGGCTGACAACCGGCCCTTTCCTGCCTTAACTCATTTGTTTAATGAAGTGGACATAAAAAATAGATAAAGATGAACAGCAGTAGTCATATATATAACACGACGCACGCCTACTACATTCAACGTGTGCATCCTTGCCTGCACTTGACATACACGATTAATAGGGCTATTACTGTTCTAAAAACTAAAGGAGTGGGAGACGTACGCCTTGGGGCGAGAGTTTTCCTGCGTTCCAGTTGTCAATGATGTGATAAATTGGCTGCAGGCAATTATAACTAAAAAGTTTTATCATCGTCTCCTGACTGCGATACCGCGAGGGCTCCACCGACTTAATTAATAAATCGGCAGCAGAATGAATTACATGAAGAGCGTCTGCAGAAAGGCACTTCTCCTGCTTCTGCTGCTCCTCCTGTTCTTTCTGCTGCGGGTGCTCCTGCTGCTGCTGCTCCGCCTCATCCTGCTGCTGCTGCTGCTGCTGCTTTGATGATGCATCAGCACAGCTGGCAACAACGCAATCCAATGCGTGTGCAGCCGCAGACGCCGCGGGGCCCTGAGGAAAAAAGTAAAGAATTAAACTTCGGCGGAGATGCTTAAAAAGTGAGGGAGAAACAGCAATCAAATGCATATATGCACACACATCACACCCAACTAAAAACGAAGCTGCATAAACGCAGTTATATACCGCGTTCACAAATGTAGTCATGCAGAAATGGCTGGGTAAGTGCAATTATACAGATTGTATAAGTGCAAATACATAATAAAAGTTGTTTGCACTGAAAACTTCAGATGGTTCTATTCACAATCCAAGGCATCGCAAATGCCTTTCTGCTGTTTTAATCTCAAAACTCGAAAGAAGAATGGAGAGTCACTAACAGCATGAAATGCAATTTCGATGTCCATTCCAGTTCCGCTGGTATCTGCGGTTTAAAGACAGGGAGAGAGACAAAAAAAAGAACAGGCCGGGCACAACTCACAGCAGCTGCAGACGCTTCTCCTCTTTCTTCTCTTCTTTCCTCCCCTCCCCTTTCTGCTTCAGGCTTTTGCTCTTTTTCTGCCTGCTCCGTTTTTGTGTTCATTTGTGAATTTGCTGATTCCTGTTCCCCTTTAAGGCCTTCGGGATCCTCTTTCAGCACAAGCGGATCTGCCGATATTTCTTTGGTTTTGTTTGCTATTGGGGCCGTTGCATCATCGTTGGTGTTTGAATAAGACGTCTTTCTTTCCTCTGTTGCAACTGTTGCGCTTGCTGCATTTTCTTCGCCGTTTGCTGTTCCTGCATCCTGTGTTGCAGGTCTCCCATTTGCTGTTTCTGCGTGCACTGCATCTGCAGCACTTGTTGTCGTTTCATTTGCATGGAGTTGAATGTCTTTAAACAGGCGGATCAGTACGCCGAGCTTTTCAGAGCAGTCAGGGAAGCGAAGGAGGAGACCGGCGATGCGCTGGAGAGCGAGAGAAGAAGAAATTTCTTTTTTTAAGGCCCTAGAAATGAGGTGATCGATTTCGATGCGTAAAGACAAAGACTGGCTCGCCACCCCGTGCAAAAACAAATCGCATAAATGCAACAAACCAACGCGCCGGTCGCAGCACGCAGCAGCTGAAGCCAGCACACAGAAGCAACAAACACAAAAGACCGATGAAGCAAGAATTAAACGAACGAACACACGCATCTTAATTCTACTCAAGCAAACAGAGAACCAAACAATTAATCCACTCAAAGGACAGACGAGTCGCGTGACAAAAGCCCTGTCTCTTCGTTCATGTCTCGTGCAACAACGGAAGAAAAAAAAGCAGGAATGAAACCCCTCTAAAGACCATTTGCTCTTGAAGAGTGAAGGACAAGGAAGAAGAAAGGCACAAGCCTCCTGCCTGACTGACTGATTGACTGCCAAGCCAAATATTCAACGCGCGGTTTGTCGTAGGCTGCTTGGTAATCGGTTGAGTTAAACAGCTCTGTTTCTCGTGTTTCTGTTTGCATGTGTGCGCGCATTTTGATTTTTCGCTTACGGTTTCGTGCGGCGAGTAGTTTAACGACGCGTTCAATTTCTTTGCTTCTTTGGATGTCTGTGCTGCAGATCGTCAAGACGAGTTGTTTGATGTCTCCAGCAACGTGCATCCAGGAAGAAAAGGGAGAGAAAACTCGATCAATTTCATCGCTGAAAGAAGAAAAGGCAAGCCGCTTCGAGAGGAACATCCGCACCAAGTGCAGAACATTCGATGCAAGAACTCGTGCCCGTTCTGCACAGCCCCCTGAAAGACCGACTTGATAAGCCAAGCGAAAGGCAGAATGAACCTGTTCACAGAACAAACACACGCTCTAAACATCACACAATACACAACAGACCCGAAAGAAACGACGCAAATACCACCAAGCAACAACCCTGCTACACGGTCAGCGCGCTTACTTTTCCCTTGCTGACCACGTCTTGCATATTGTGTGACTATGCAATGTGCAAGACGTGGTCAGCAAGGGGAAAATAAGTGCACCCGCACGCGCACACAAACACACGCACGCGCACACAAACACACGCACACGAATGCGCATAATATATACATATATTACATATATATGCATATATGCGCACCTGAACGGGTTCGTCATCAAATGGCTTGGCCAGCTCAAGCGCCTGATTTTTCCGTATGACTCCACCGTTTTTCTCGATGCAAAACTGTTGAACGAGAAGCTTTCGTATTGCACGAATTACGAGGGGATGGCCCCTGAAAAGAAGTTGCATGCGGTGAAGCAAAATGTCGCGACTGCCGCGCTGCGTCTTCTGCGCCATACAGCTTTTCAGAATGCTGTTGAATATCGCATACTTATCAGGGGCCATGTTCTGAATAAGAATGCACATAGCTGCTGCCGGGTTCCCCGCATGAATCAAAGTCCTGTCAGGGAGAAATAATGACATGCAAAGCGCTACATCTGGAGCGTCCGGAAAGGAGTTTCCAATAAGGAAGGCCAACTCCTCCACCCGCAATCGCTGCCGCTTCACATGCTCCAACACACGCCGCAGGGAAACCAAACTCTGAGGGCCACCAGAAAAACGCTTTGTCAGATACGCCTCAAGCTCGCTCCACATCAAATGAAAATCATCACTGGTAGCCTGCTCAGAAGGCGCAGCCTGAGGAGGCTCCTGCGCCGCCTCGGTCTTCACATGGGTCGTCGCATCCGCACCAGCAGTCGATGACTGGGATGGAGATGGAGAGGGATCCTCAGAACGAGGTGCACCCGATGGCAATGCAACGCTTGCTGCAGTTTGCCTCGCCACTGTTGGAGGGCCCATTCTTACCCAACTGTTCACCTTCCTCGTTGAGCAACAGTACGCATTACACAGGAAGTTCTGGTCCGCGGCGAATGGTGAATAACTGCGTCCTGGAGTCAACAAAGACAAACCATTACTTCATGGTGCGCTTACAATGAAACGGTACTGCGAATTACCCCCAGACAGCTGTAGGCACAATGCCGACTGGGGGCCGGCGACAGCTCATGAGCGATGCAGCCTCGAGGCACCGGAATCCACCCTACTAGCGGTGCTCCGTGCAGCCACTTCCTTTGCTACGAAGAATACAACATGACAGAATTCTGTTAAACCCTAGACGCAATAACTTTAAGCACGTAGGTGATGTCCTTCCAGATCCTCGAGCATGTCCGGCGGAAATGCAGCTGCGTCGGGAAAAGCCTCCATAGGTCTAAATTCAGCATGCATAGGAGAAGCAGAACGGCTCAGGAAAGTGAAATATCACGCTAGACACAGAACACTGGAGAATCCTTCACCTTGAAGGTATCACTGTTCGCCGAGCCCCACCCGGAGCGGTGGGGGTGGTGGCGAGCCACAGCCAGCGGCTGCTCCCTAGCCCATAAATGTGAACTAGAGAATGGATAAGCAGGCTTTTATTTCGAAATACTTTAGTATGCGGATAAGAAAGGGATCGGATTGTCTAGAGAGGTGATAGTTACAGCTGAGTCACATTAACCTGGGAGGCTCCTGGTTGAGGCGGTTGCCTCGAAACAATCTGTGAACAAGGCAGTTCTGCACACAGTTTTCAAAGCGTCAAGGATCAATTTCTAAATGTCACAAGCCTGTCGAACATGGAGACAAACGGCTAACTTTTTAACCTGCTCTCCACAACCGGCCGATTGGTGTGCCGACACACCCGTTGTACTTGTGTCAAATGAGAGTTGCTCGCTCAAACTGTATTCTTGACATTTTCATTGCGAATTTAAATCGTCGCTTTTTTGAAGAGATATCTGCTACGGTGAGTCGCTTTAGGTTTTTGGCGGCCGATTATGTGGAGCATCAAATAGCTGGCAGGAGGAAGCGACGCTCGCCTCCTTTGTTAGATACTCGTCCTGTCTTGTGTCATATTCTCAATTGAAAAATAATTTCACCTTTTCCAACTCTAGGGTAAGACTCATGGTGACGCCCGAGCGCATTCATGGGCAATTTTCCGGAATGATTGGGACAGTCGAGGCGTTGCCACGTGGAAATTCTCTCGGTGATCGCTTGATCCGTCGAGAAACAAGCATGCATGTGCCAGATACAGGCAGACGAAACTTGCAAATAATGGCAAAAAGTGACGATCGGTCACGGATTCGCCGGCACCACACTGGCGAGACAGCTGTGCGGAGCGGCGTTAACTTCAGGTGTATGTACGGTTAACCTTGATCGGCAGGGAAACAGATGAGTTCCTGATGTCGCAAATTCTCGTATTTGGGAAAACATTTAAGCCATCTGCCTGTGGTATCCGTATCTATTCCAAGAAACCATGAGGCGCTTCATCCCCATCGTCTGCTTCTCCCTTCTGGGCGCCCAGGCTGAGCCATTGCCGGCAAACAGCCCAGTGTGCGACGTTGCTGTTGAGACGGCACTGTGTCTGCACAATGCGGAGAAGATATTGATGCCTGATGCTCGACCATATGGTAAGCAAGTCTTGCTACACAGCGCATTTTCCCATTCAATTCGCATTCTCCCAAGGCATGGAGGTTCATCTAACATTCGATGAATCTCGTCCTCTCGACACAAGTGGCAAGAAGAACCACGGATCAGGCGAGGTCATGGCAGCAGCTGGGATCGGTGGTATTGGGAGCTCTGGCTTGTTCCGCAACAACTACGTATACGTCCCGAGCTCCGAGAGCTTCAAGTCGGCTGACTTCTCGTACACGTTTTTTGTTTACCTCCTTGAGGACGCGAAGTCAAGGTTAGTGCAAGCAGCATGTCCAAACCAAAAACATTCGCAGAAACTATTTGCATGTGACAGGTCAATAAACGAGCTGCATGACCAGTTCTGCCCCATCATGCACAAAGGCACCATGCGCGAAGATGTTCAAGAAGCCTCGCCAGCCCTCCTTGTGAATCCTCGTGTAAGGAGTCTCCTGTCATACACATATTGCGCATGGCCTCCATAATACTTGTTTTATAGGATGGACGCGTCAAAGTTGTTCTCGGCACCACTGGCAGTGCAGCACGTAGGGCTTCACACACAACGTCTTGCAAAGAACAAAACACATAATACCAAAATTTAGCTGGCAATGAGATGCAAAGCAACTCAAGACTTCGACCCCATCAGTGGTATCACCTTGGCCGTAAGCAAGCTTGCTCCACTACTGTGTCTTGAAGGTAGCCCTAATACGGTCTTGCAGTTGTTCGTCACCAAAACCGCATGAGGCTCTACGTCGATGGAATCCTTGATTCTTCTCTCACCACCGAAGGATCAACAAAGACCAATGACCTCCCTCTTTTCATTGGCAGTGCCCCTTATGCAGAGAATGTTTGCGACATGCCAATGCTTCTAGATGAGTTCCGCATGTTCTCATATGTAAGTTGGTCGTGACTTCCCTGCGTGACGTTATGGAGTGGAAGCAATGCCGATTTACAGGCACTTGGTCGTGATCACATCCAAGCTGAGGCCTCCATAGCCCTAGGTGGCATTGAGCCCTCATTCCTTCACATTGGTTGCACCAACTGCAAGTACGTTCAACTACAGTTTCTTTCGTAGAAATTCTGTCTTTTCACTCCCCCTTCAGCAAAGACGAAGCTGCAGAGTCGTGTGCCGACGGCTACCATCTATGCAGTACGCTCATTTTGTCAATTGCATCACGATGTACGCTTTCTATTCTTTGTTCCTTCAGACAAGCTGGAGCTCTACAACGGTGGCTTCCATGTGGCTCGCAAGCTTTCTCTCGGCACAGCGCTCGTCGCCGCCGGATCGGCGACCCCAGTGAGGGGCGCTGGCCTGTGCTGCACAGACGCATGAGCCGAAACTCCTCTGTTTTGAGTTTTCCGACTTCAATGTTTTTCACGAACAATCGCGAACATCCTTCTTGCATGATCGTGATCCCTCTACACGAAGTAAACTAGTCAACAAGTAGTCATGAGAACATTGCTATAGTTTTGGAAGTAGATCGTAGTCTAATTCGAGCACAGTTCGTGTTTGTAATCCCGGGTCACTTCAGCACGGGCGACGTAGGGTCACCCCAGCAGTAAGAGGATGTGGAGTTTCCTGGTTCAAGCAGCACTGCCATATATAGATTCGACCGATTAAAGGCAGGAGATATTTATTGTGAGAGGCCAGAAGTTTGCAATTAGATCCGACTTTGAAGCGCAGGGGACCACATCGCCGCGTTGACTGGGACATTCAGCAAGCTTAGCCTCAACAAATGAAGCCGTCGTAATTATTCTCGCCTGCTTTTTGCAAGAAGTGATTTCGGTACTAATTTCTACGTTTTTCCTGCATGTGTGTACGATTGGACTAGATGCGAGCGTCTTCGTAGTTGTGTTGAACTGTTGGGGCTTGTTCAGGTCCATCGTTTCTCGGCGCGAATCTTGCGAAATCAGCCGCTCACCCGCAAACATATGAACTCTTACACGTGATCATATTGGCTACGCAATTTCAGCTATTGGAAAGCTGGCTATGAAACTCGCAGGACGACGAAATGCGTCGTGACCTGCGTAGGAACCATGGCGCTCCACGCAGCTGCATCTGCGCCAACATGTGGGGTTAAGCCAGTAGACATGCAACAAAGCTCGGAACACAAGGGATTGATATGCAGCCCTGATGAAGACTGTGCGGAAGTGCCGTCTGAAGGGAGAATGCGTGACTTCCTCACATTTCTTGACGAAACGGCATCAAATGCGCTCTTCTGTGGCGACGAAGGGCAAAAACACTCCAACTCATCGGGTGATGGTACTACTACTGCAGGCCTCTTGTCCAAAATATCAGCCCTGGAGGTTGAGCTTGAGGATAAAGAGCACAATCTCAAGGCCTTACAGGAGCTCCGCGAAAGGGAGAAAATCCAAGAAGAAAGGTCCCGGAGACAGCTACAGCAGCAGATGCAAGGAGAATTGACTAGAACCACTGTGAGCATGCCAGACTAAAGTCTGTACTTCGGCTTCCGCATTTTGCTCGGCAAATGGACAAAATAGAATCCTCGTGCAACTACCATTGACTAGTACCGCGGCGGCATGCATCACCAGTTGCCTGGCCCTAATGCCTCTATCGTGATGCTGCGAGTAAGTGTCACGGTTTTATTATGATAGCTTGGATTTTGCTGAAGCAAGGACGGCTTCTCCATTGAGCAATTTCTGCAGGAAAAGTATGAACATCGATGCAGAAAGCAACAGGAGCTGCTTAGTCAACTTCAGGATGAGAAGAAGGGCATGGCATTGCGGTATGAAAGGCTTGCCGAGGAAATGCGCAACTTGGAGCGGAGGTTTAGGGCCAAAACGGCTGAGCTGCACAAGCAGTACGGGAGGGAGCTGGAGCGCCAAAGAAGAGCTTTGCTTTCCGGCGAAAAGGTGACCGTGACGACGAAGAAGATGGAGAATATTTCTCTTAACATCAGCTGTAGCGCATAGTAAAAGAAAAGCCGCCCTGAGCGGAGTGTCTTGTATGCCTCTCAGGGTAAAAATGCTCATATTTTTTCAGGCCCGCCGCGAAGCGTGGGCCCGAGAGCGGGCGCAAGAGATAAAAGAAATAACGATAAAAGGTTTAGAGCCCGAGATCCAAAGGCTAATAAACAAACATCGCGCTGAAAAACGGTGTTTAGAAGAAAAGTTGAGGAGGATACCGGACGATGTGCGTCTCCCCCCAAGAATGGTTTGGTTTCCTTTGTTCTTCTTGTTGTGAATTGTTGTTTGTGCGAGTGACATGCATTTTTTTGAGGAGTTACATTACTCTTTCTTTACTTTGAATTGCGCAGATGAAAAAACAACTGGAAGAAGAACTGGCGGCTCAGAAGGCGGTAGTGCAGAGGCAGATGGAAGAGGCAGTAGAAGTTGAGCGGAGTCAACACCGACAAGAAATACGAACGATGAAGGAGAGCTTTGAAGCCGAAGTAAGGAGAAAAACCTAAAGAATAAGAACATAATAATACCGCTATAATGGGAATAAGGAAACATTTGCTATTATGAAGGCTAATTCGGCATTCAGAGTACGGCAAAAACAGCGAAATGCAAACGGAAAACGCTACTCGACTCTAACTCTCTCTGTTTTTGTTTAAAGGGATCCATGGTGGTGCTGTTGTGTTTTTTTCGTCTATTTTTTCTTTATATTTGTCTATTTCAGCTCGAAAAGGAGCGCGAGGCCTTTGCAACAAAACAAAAACAACAGGCTGCTAAATGGGAGGCACAAATAGCCGACGGGAAGAAGCGGCTTCAAGGAGAAATAACGTAAAGAAGAAAATGTCTTCTCCTTGTTGTTTGTCTTGCAATTGTTTTGTTAGTAGTACATGCATACATTTTGTACTTTGTTTAGTATTACATATTCACAGTCCCTCCGCTCTTTATGCATTAATATTCTTTAGGCCTTTGAACCCTCCAAATAGTTGCGAATTTATTAACAAAAGGGTTAAGATGTCTTCCTGCAGATTTCAGTGAAGTGCCAGCAAGCGGGAAGCCGCACCTTTTTAGTGAAGGATATTTTTATTCGTTGTTCCTTTTTCTTTTCTCGATTTCACTATTATTGTCTACGTATTTCTTTTTTCTAATAATTTGTCTCGTTGACTGTCAGTGCTTTTTCTCCTTCTGCATGATCCCTCTCTTGTCTATTTCTGCTTTAAAATTGCTTCCCTTGGTTTAATTGTCTTTGTTTTTATTTTTGGTTTCTTAGAAAGGCACGAGAGGAAGAGCAACTGCGGTTAAAAGAGGTGACGGCGCAGTTGCTGTCGGAGTTGGAGCAGCAGCGAAACAAACATTTAAGAGAAATGCAGCAGACTGAAGCAGCCGCAAGGGCGAAGGCAGAGGAATTAAAAAATCAAATGAACAAAGAAAAGGAATCTGCAGTGCAAGAGGCAGCAGAACAAACGAAGAAGGAAATTCAAGCAGAGACGCACAAGTAAGAGCAACACTCCCATTCAAAGGAGAGGCACCAATTTGAAGCAGGCTAAAGCAAAATAAAACAGCTTTTGCTTTTAATCAACAACGACAAGGAGGTGAATGAAAGAGAATTTTACTTCCTTCTTTCTAACGAGCAATCCAACATGCAGTCGGAGGTTTTGTTCCTTTTTGCTGTCTTTAAACGCTCAACAGAAAGTAATAATTTATTCCCTGGGGTGTTGTGCTTACTTAGGAAATAAATAAATAAATAAATAAATAAATAAATAAATAAATAAATTTGCTTATTTATTTCTGCATTTATTGCTGGGCATTGTGGTGCTTTTCATGAAAAGGCCGGTAAAATACAATAATATTCCTTCGCATTCCTGTGCAGCGCGACACAGAAACAAAAATTTTGATTTTATTTCTTTTTATATCTTAAAAAATAATTAAATCGAATTGGTTAATAAAAATTTGTCGAAAAAAGACGGAATGCATTATGTGATCAACAGTGTTTGATGCCTGCATTCATTTTTTCTTGATCTCTTTTGTCCCTTGAGATATAAATATACACGTCCTTCATAAATCAAATGAATAAATACCAAATAAACTAATATATTTATTTTCTGAAATTAAAAAAATAATATTTGTTTAATGCCCCTTCAGGAAGATCGATCATCTACTCGCGCGCCTAAGCGAAGAACAGCTGCGTGCGGAGAAGATTTGGGGAAATCGCCTGAAGGAAAATCAAAGAGAAAACGAAGAAATAAAAAAAGAAATGGAAAAACAAAAACAAAAATTAGAAGCAGAACTCAAAGTATATATTAGCAAAGATTGACTACTAATTCATGCTGCTGTGCTGCAGTATACTGTTACTCAAACTCAATAGTTTGCTATTGTCAATACGAATACTTCCACCGTTATTATTCCTATTATTATTATTATTATTACTGTTGTTATTCTTATTCTTATTGTTACTACTTCTGTTGTTTTTATTCGTACTTACTGCTTCAGTTTCCACTGTTAATATTGCCGTTATGTCTAGTAGTATTACTACTACCCCTATAACTACTATCACCGTTACTACTACTACTATTAATATTTTAATTATTATTACTATTACTGATATTATTATTACCTAAGATCAGTATTACTTCCATTGCCACCGTTATTACTATTAATACCGTTAGTACTATTACTGCTGTTACTATTATTGCTGTTGGCGAGGTTACTACTATTACTATTATTTCTATGATTATTATTATACTTATTATTATTTTTATAACTATGATTATTATTATCACTACTCCTATTATTATTGTCTCTGTTATTAAATTTAAAACCAAAGTAGAAGTGGAGAAAGACGAAAAAGAGAAATTTGAATTTCTTTTTCTGTCTCCTCACGGCTCGTCGTTTGAACCCACACTTAAAAACAAAAAGAATGTAATAAAATAAAATTTTATTATCACTACTATTGATTTTATTTCTATGCTGATTACTTTTATTGTGTAAACGAAGACTTCTTTCGTTTTTTTCGTCTTTGCATTTGCATTTTGTTTACTTTTTTATTTCCTTTTTTCTGCTTTTGTGAAAAAAAAATCTTAACGCGTTTTTCGTCGTTTGTTTGCAACAACAAAAAAGCAATTAATGTTAATTAAATAACATTAATATTATTAGGTGATTATGTCGTTATTATCTAAAAATACTGTTATGTACGAAATACAAAAAAAACCATTCATTACTCCTGTATGCTTTTGTCTTTATTTCTAATGCATGCACAAATAGAAAAAGAGACAAAGCTAATATTATTAAGCAATAATAAAGAAAGTAAAGAAATAAACGATAGTAGAGTGTTGATTCATCCAAATAAAGAAAATAAGAAGCAAACATTTGTTCGAAAATAAATAGAGAAAAGAAAACAAAATGATTTAATTATATATATATTTTTGCTGTTTGTCTGCAGGCTGCTGCTGAAAAGGAGTTAGCGTTTGAACGGCAAATGTCGCGATTGGAGGCGGAGAAAGAAATTCAAGAAAATAATTTAAAAGAATTAAAAACAAAATTAAGCGAACTCGAGCAAAAAGCACAGGTAAAAATATAAAACAGAATAAAACCCAAAGACGACGCACTAACACCAGCAAGTGCTGCTCAACGAAGCAGCAGCAGCAGCAGCAGCAGCAGCAAAAGGAGCAGCAGCAGCAGCAACAGGATCAACAACAAGAGCAGCAGCAGCAGCAACAGCAGCAGGAGAAGACAGAAAAGAAGCACAAGGGAGACAGAACGTTTAACAATTAAAAACAAATAAAAAGGAGTAAAGGCAAACAAAACAGCTCAATTGAGATAAACAACGAATTACACTCAACTCGTAGAGCGATACCGATGTTTTCTTTTTTAAACAAACACAAAAAAACTAATAAATACAATAAAAGAAAGAAGGAAATGAACAGAGTATTAAATGATATTAATATATTATTAATAGTAATATTATTAACATTAGTATGATTAATAATATTTATTACTATATTGATATTATTAACAGTACTATTATGAATATTAATACTATAAATATAATAATAATATTATTATATAACGTGTTAATTAAACGCATGAAACAATTTATTAGTCAAAGGCGGCTTCGCCTTTTCGCTGTTTTGTTTGAAGGAGATTGAAAAAGAAAAAACAACAAAAACAGAAGAACTCAATAAAGAGTTAATTCAGGAGAGAGAGAAAATGAAGGTAAATTAATTAATTCGTTAAATTAAGATAAAGACAAATTAAATTACATTTATATTTATATTTATATTTATATTTATATTTATATTTATATTTATATTTATATTTATA
>NW_013549845.1:0-27265 GCF_000499425.1 Eimeria acervulina
TATATATATATATATATATATATATATATATATATATATATACATATGCGTGTATACCTATTTTGCAGTTATGTAAGCACAAAGATACATATGAATATGTATTTACGAGCATTAATACATATTTACAGATGTGTACATACTAATTTCAAATGGTTGTATATCTACATATATATATATATACATATATAATATATATAGATAGATAGATAGATACATACATACATATATGTGTGTGTAGTCCGGTGCCTATTACATTATGAAGTAGTTAAGTAAAGGAACAGGGGGAAGTGCTTTGCGGCAGACGCCCCGCAAGGGCTAACAAAGGAAAAACGTTGCCAGGGTACAGCGACAGAGATTTTGGAAAAACCGACAGAAGAAGTAAACTCGTTTTTGTCGCAGATTGCAGCAAAGAAAGACGAACTGCTAATAAGAAAGCAACACAGCCACCGCATCAACGCAGAGGTGGAGGCGACGAAGAAAGAAATAAAAAGTTTGAACTCGGAAATAAAAGACATGGAACATCTCGTTGACAGAATGGGAAGGCAGATGGCTTCATTTAAGGAACAACAAGCCAAATATGAAAGCCAAGCCAAAGCTCTTTCAGAAGAAACCCAAATGCAACTCGCTCAAAAAGAACAGGAAAAATTAACGCTACTCAACAACGTACAGGTCAGTGGTTAGGGCTAGGGATTAGGGCATAAGGATTAGGATAAAGAACATGCCATATCCTTTCAACAATACACTCCTTTTACCTCTCCTCTGGGGCAGCGGGTCTCAGGGCTTCTGTTATATGGTTTAGGGTTCCAGGATGAGGGTTTAGGGTTTAGGGTTTCCGATGGGCATATCAGGAGGCAGAGAAGGAGCGCGACGGTAGTTTAGAGGAGTTGTTGGACTTGGAACGCCAAGTGATCCTGTGGGAGCGAAAAATAACTCTTGAAAAAGAAATTCAAGATGCTGTAGACCCCAACATAGGACAGGTAAACAACAAACAACAAACAATGCGAATGAAACAAACAACGGAAATGGAGAAACAAACATCGAAACAGGAGAGGAGAAACGAACGGCAATATAAGGAAAACAAATAGCAAGAATAAAAAGGAGTAACAAAGGAGAAACAAGCATCCTTAGGGGGGGGGAAGACACAACAAATAGAAGGCAAATTCCAACAGAAAGCTGAAAACGAAACCAAACTCTGCACAGCACAAACAAGGTTAAACAACAGATTCAACTTGAATTCAAGGGTGCATATATATATATATATTCAGATATGGTATACGCATATGTAAAATAAGTATGTGTACTAAATAGTTGTGTGTTAGTCAGACAAGCAGACGAAACGGAACACACAACCACCAGCGAAAGCCAACGAAAACGAACCAATAGCAAATGAGTTTCTGCATGCAACTAAAAAATCAATTGAAGAAACACAGAAGAGTGAAAACAAAGCCAACTCTAAAGAATAAGAAGGGGCGACGAGCATGAATGCAGGCAACAAAAACGAAGACGAAACTAGAAAATGAAGGCAAAGGAAACAATATGATAGTACTGGGAATACCAATAACGAAAAAATAAAAATAATTGTTATAACAATGACTACACGGATGGTAGTAACTATCATTATACTGAAAATAATATTAGTAAGAAAAATAGAAGGGATCATGTGAAGGTAATAGTAATATGAATAGTTAAGACAATAATAATAGCATTAGCAGCAAAGAGCATTGCAATGGTAACGGCAGCGCTGAGATGCCTAACGATAGAAATAGTAGTAATCGTAACTGGGATAAGATCACAACAAAGAATAACGCTATGCATATACCTTTGGATTAAACGCAACAAACGAATCCTTGGCAGAACAGAACCGCACAAGTCATCTAATGGGGGACTCTTGCTGCTGCTGCTCCCGCCGCTGCGTTAGTTCTGCGGTTCGTGTTGCCCCTGTTTCGGCTTGTGGTGTTCCTGGAGCTGTTGCTCTCGTCGCTGCTGGAATTCGTATTGCTGTTCTTTCTGCTGCTTCTGTTGCTGTACGAAGGCCGAGCTAGCTGCAATGAGGAGGGACATTCATCGCATGGAGTTGCGGGAGGCGCAGCTAAAGAAGATGCAGCAGCATCTTCTTAAAGAATTAAAACAGGTGCTGCTCTGTGGGCCTTTTGCAACAGCAACAACATTCGCCAGTAACGAGAGTAGCAGCAGATGCAACAGTAGCAGCAGCAGCAGCACAAGCAGTAGAAGCAAAAAAGCTGCAGTAGTGGTGTCAGTCACAAAACTGCAGCATCAGCAAAGGCAGAATCAGAATCAACCGACATCAGTTCTTCGCGGCGTTGATCCAGCGGCTACTTCGGTTGGAGTAGTGCTGCACGTTTTATTGCTGCGGCGCTGTAACCATCTGCGAACATGCCGCTGCTGCTGTCAATCCGGTGCTTCTGCAGCTGCTGCTGCAGAAGCAGCCGCTCGGGCTGTTTGGGTTGCACCCGCAGCAGTTGATCCTTGCAGTTATCTCTGTCAATTCAGTGTAGCCCTAGCACGTTGTGCACTTGCTGCTACCTCTGAGGCTTCTGCTGCAAGCTGTTGTCGTTGCTGCCGCTGGTGGTGGTGGTGCTGCTGCTGCTGTCGCGGCTGCTGCTGCCGCTGCTGCAGGTTCTTTCAAAACGCGATTTAATTCAAACGCGCCACGGGCCGAAGAGCGGGACGGCGCAGGAGACGCACAAGAAGGTTGTGCTGCAGCGGCAGATTAGCACACTAGACAGCAAGCTGAGGGAAGCAGAAGGTAACACCCTCATCGCCCCTTTACACTGTTTCCTTATACAAGCTACACGCATTACGCATATTGCCTCTCTCGTGTGTCTCCCGTTGTCTCCCGTGGCTCTGTGTCGAATGCCGTGCGGAGTTGGCCCTACCCGCTTTTCTTTGCTCTCCACTGCCTCGTGGGCTCAGGTGTTAGGGTGTAGAGTTAAGGGTTTAGGAATTACGGTTGCTGTCTTTTCTCTCTGTTTTTCCCCGTCTCACTCCTCGTATGAGAGAAATTGCCTGGCTCTTCTACATTCTCTCTTCTGTTGTAGACAACAGATATCAAGCCAAGTAACGCTTAAACAAATGCATGAAAACAAAAAAGAAAATCTCTCCGGAAATGTCTTCTCACTGCACTGCATGCGTTGCTTTGTCTCCTGCAGGATTTGTCGCATAGTTTGTTTGATGCTTCAGTTGTTTATCTGTCAGTTTTTGGTACTGCCTGTTTATCGTCCTGCCATCTGGTTTCTTCGTTTGTTATTACATTTCATCCTTTGTTCACTTGCGTGGATCCTCTAACAGAAAAAGCAAACAAAACAGAAAACGAATTAGAGGAGTCGACGAGAGCATTTACAGAGGTTTGCCTCAAAATCCAAAGCCCTAGGCCCTAAACCCTAAACCTTGGGCCCGAAACTCTCAACCGTGAACCCTCTTGGAGACGTGGCTGCGGAAGCAAGCGTGGGATTAAAGCCACGCTTGCTTCCGCAGCCCTGACCACTTTCACGCATTTTAAAACACTTGTTTGTCTTTCTATCTATTTATGTTTGACGCTCAAGACACATACTGCTGTTTGCTTATAACTGTGGTAAATATACTGACGGTATATATATTATGCACGCTGTTTGATGTACGCGCACATTCTATCTAAAAATGCTTCTTGGGCTTTTTTGCATTTATATGTTTTAGCTTCTGCATTGGCTGTCTTCTTTCAGGTGGAAAGTGCAGTGGCAAAATTGAAGAAGGAGATAGAAGAAAAGGAAAACGAGATCAGGACGACAGAAAAAAGATTAGAAAAAGAAGAAGGCAAGCAAGCAAACAAGCAAACAAACAAACGAACAAGCAACGCCCTCAGCATTCGCTAGGACAGTCTTCTTTTTTCTGTTCATTTTGCTTTCATTAGCACTGATGAAACGTCCTTGTGTGCACTCATTGCTTCCCACTGAAGCTCCTAATTTTCCTGTGTTTGTTGGATTGCGTGGCTGTGAACCCCAGTCCCTAGCCAATTTGTCTCTCATTCTCACTGCCTCATCCTATACCCCTCATGGGCAGATGCACTGACTTGAGGCCCTTCAGGCGTTTGCAAGTCCCTTTATCTGTCTTCGGGTGTTTCTGCAGTCTGTTTGGCATTTGAAAAAGCGTGTCTTGTCCACCTGCAACGACTAACAAAAGACTTGGAGTCACTAACTGATGAGGACCTGAAAACCCCGCTGAAGGTGATTTATATGCATATATATTTAATTGTTCATCTGCTAACTTGTTCATTTGTTTGTTTATTTATAGGCTTCTTTGTCCGTTTTCACGCTTGCTTACCTATTACTACTTATTTGTTTGTTTAATGATCCCTTCTTCCCTCAATTTGTTTATTTGGCTGTCTCTTTGTTTTCTTGCTTGTTGTGTGTTCACTTGTTCATAATATTCTCCATTTGTTTGTCTGTTCACTTGCCCACTTGTTTTATTCTTCTACTTCGAAGTGCTTAAATATATCAATCTGTCTCTAGAGAAGATAGAAAACATCTTCAGTGTGTAGCTACATACTGATTTTTGTGGTTGTTTGTCTTTGCACATCTCCATGTCTTTTAGTGCATTTCTGTAATTCGTTTATTCCTGTATTCTTAAACGCACAAGGGCAATATATTACAATAAGTCAGACATTTTCCTTCTTTTCACGCAAACGCTAAACCCTGAACCCTAAACCGTAGATCTGATATCGTTTTCTAGGTTTTGCTGAGACGGCGTATGGGTGCAACGGTGCAACAATGTTTCTATCACATACAACGCACATAAACCTGTATTTGTTTTTCTTGCCATTCATAATAATATTAGTAATAATAGTAATATCGGTAATGATATCAACTGTTATTATGATTATTGCAACCATACTTTTCTTCTTTTGGTTTGGTTATTCCTGTCTGCTACTGCACAGCCTTCGGCGAAGTTGGCGTTGCACAAAGTGCAGAATGAAGCGGCAAGCCTCGCTGAAGCCCTCTGCGAGGTGGAGCAGGTAACCCCTAAACCCTAAACCCTATACACTAAAAGTGAAGGCTCCCTGAAGGCTTGCCGTTGCGTTGCTTGCTCTGCGTCCGTAAAGAGAAGTTGAAGAGCCGTGAGGAATGATATTGAATACTATTGATTAATCTTAATTAATAATGCATATGCGCTGTATGCATGCATGCATGTATGCGCAGGAAGTCCCGTCCCTCCAGGGGGCATTGGAGTTGTTTAAAAAATGGGCAGTGCATTTAGTCAGCGCAAACGACACTTATAAACTGCAGCCTGAAGCGCTTCGATCCTCGGAATAAGCAAGAGCGAGAGCAGCAAAACGTCTTGCTGCTGCTGCTGCGGCACTGCAGCAGTTTGGCTGCGTTTGCAAATACAGACTTTCCGTCGCAAGGAACAACCGAAAATGAAATAAAATGCAACGACTGCAACGAATAAAACCCTAAACCCCGGACCCTAAACCCTAGGCCTTTGACCCGACGCCTGAGACTCTGCACAAATAAACAAAGCCAGCGAACAAACACAAAAACCAGGAGACATAAAATAGCGAAGCAGCGAGCAGCAGAAAATGGAAGACAGAGAAAAACATCTAGCGTTAACAAAACTATACTTATTGTTTCCTTGCACAAGAAAAACAACAAGTCGACAGGAAGGAGATTTATTCCTTACTAAACTGAAACGTAAACCCTTAACCCCAAACCCTAAAACCCTCTACAATTTATGGGGCATCAAGAGGGCCATTGTATCGACCCCGAAACCGTATCAAAAGCCCTACACACAAAACCCTAAACCCTAACTCCTAATCCCGTACCCCTTAGACCTAAACCGTAAACCCTAAACGCTAAGCCTTCACTGAGTTTCAAGGGAAATTGCAGGTGATTAGGCAAATGAACATCCTTGTGCTGAAGTGACAGTCGGTGGCAGATGTAGAAGGAGGAAGAAGCGTTGGTAATATCTTTTTGTTTTTCTCCTTAAAAAAGACAAAAAATCAATTGAATTAACAGAAGTGAATCCTCTCTTATTCTTTATTCCCCAATCTATTTCTACGTTTCACCGCCGACTGCAGCAGCAGCAGCAGCAGCAGCTGGGGGCCCCATAGCCTTGTGGAGCCCTCGATTATTCCTCATCTATTCAGGTTAAACCTTTTTCGTGACTCCTTTAGGAGATTTCAACTCAATAAAAACAGCAGAGACTAGTACTTCAGCAGCAGCAGCAGCAACAACAACAACAGAGCGAGCAGCGGCAGTGACCGCATCAGGAGCAGCAGCAGCAGCAACAGCAGCATCATATGCAGCAGCATCACCCGCAGCAGCATCAGCAATAGCACAGGCAAGAGGAGCGGCAACAACAGCAACAGCAACAGCCGCTCGGATTCCCTACTTTGTGTTGAGCGAACACCCACGGGGTGCCCTGGGGGCCCCCCGCCCCGGGGGCCCCCAGCTTGCGAAAATTCTCCGTTGTGTTTTCTCCTCACCAACCTGAGGGCCCTCAAGGGGCCCTCGGGGGCCCCCTTCCCGCGTTGTTGCTGCTGCTGCTGCTGTAGCTGCTGCTGCTGCTGCAGGGATGCAGGGGCCGCCCCTACAACGGGCCCTTATGGGCCTCGCCGCAGCTCGCAGCGTCGCCGACTATAGGAGGGAGACGCAGCAGGTCTTAGATGCACTGGACAGCAGCAGCAGCACCAGCTGCTGCTACAGCGACGGCGATGCGGTGTGGAGCGTCTCGCTGCTGGTGTCGGTGCAGCAGACTGCTGCTGCAGCTGCGCTGCAGCAGCTGCTGCGGTGCCTGCCTTCATTACAGCAGCAGCAACGAAAGGGCCCCGCAGGCCTATCAGCGAAAGACGGTCTACTGCTGCTGTCTGTTGTAAGCAGAGCAGACAATTTGCTTGGGGCCTCATTTCAAGGCAGTGTTCATGAAGAAGAGATTGCTGCTGCCGCGCAGCATTTAGATGGAGCAGTGGAAGCTGTATTGTTGCTGCTGCAGCACGTCAGCAGCAGCAGCAGGACACGCCTGCTGCTCGAGCAGCAACAGCAGCAGCAGCAGCATACAGCAACCAAAGGGGCTCATGCTGCTGCAGCAGCAGCAGAATGGGAAAAGAGCTGCACCAGAGTGTTGCAGCTGCTGCTCAAACATTCCAAAGTTGTCGATAGACTCCCACAGACAAGAAAAAGTAGGCCTTCTTGCTGCTGCTGTTGGTGGTTGCTGCTGCTGATGCTGTTGGTGCTGCCGTTATTGCTGCTGCTACGTTCTCTGGTGCTGCTTTTGGGGATGCTGCTGCTGCTGTTGCTGCGTCTACTGCCGCTGCTGTTTCTTTAACTGCGGTTGTCATTGGTGCTTCCTGTGCTGCTGCTGCTCTTCTTCTATGCCCTTGTCACAGCAGCTCTTCCTGCTGCTATCATTTCCATGCTGCTGTTACTGTTGGTGTTGTTGTTGCTGCTGCTGCTGCAGATGTATTGTGGCAGTTGCTGGTGGGGTTGGAGTTGGGAGCGCCGGAGAAGAGTGCAGCGATTGCTGCTGCTTTGTGTTTGCTGCCTTCTTTTAAGGCTGCGGTGTCTCGGAACTTGAGGGGCACGCTGCTGCTGCTACTGCTGCGGCTGCGGTGCTGCTGCTGCTGCGAAGAGCTCCCCAAAGGCAGCAGGTTGCTGCTGGTGGAGAGGTTGCTGCTGCTCCTGTCGCGCCTGGCATTGAGGTTTCCCCTTGCATTCCGCAGCCAACTCTTCCTGTTCCACGTACCGCAGCAGCAGCAGCAGCAGCAAGAGCAGACGCAGCAGCAGCAGCAGCAGCCGCACCAGCGGCAAGGGGGCGGGGAGAATGCGCAGCAGCATTTGCTTATGCGGGAGACGCAGAGTTTGTCTTTGAGGTGGCTGCAAACACAAGCACCACAGCAGCTGCTGCAGCGGAAAGAACAGCAGGAGCACCAGCAGCAGCAACAACCGCAGCAGCAACAGCAGCAGCAACAGGAGGAGACTGGGGGCCTTTGGCTTCAGCCTGTAATAGATGCAGCCTTCCCAAAACCCACCAACGACCGTCAGCAGCTGCAGCAGCAAGCGCAGGAGCAGCAACAGCAGCAGCAGATGGGTTGCATAACAACAGCCGCGGTTGCGGAAGCAGCGGCAGCAGCAACAGCAGCAGCCGAGTGGGAGCCGCTAGTGCTGGTGGTGCTGCAGAGCCTCTACCGCCCTGACTTGCTGCGGCAGCTAGGCCTTGAAAGCCGCGAGAGTTTGCTGCTGCTGTCGCGGTTGCTGCTGAAGTGTCTCAGGGGGCCCTCAGTCTTCGCCCCTGCTGCAGCAAGACGCCTCAGTGAGTTTGCTGCAGCAGCAGCAGCAGCAGTAGCTGCTGCTGCTGCTAGTACTAATGCAAGCAAACGCATACCAGCAGCAAGTGCAACGGCGCATCCTGCTCTTGCTGCTTATTTTGTTGCAGCTGCAAGACCTTGAACCTCATTGCTGTTGCAAGTGCTACTGCTGCGAATCTGCTGCTGCTGCTGCTGTTCTGAATATGCTGCTGCTGCGGTCTGTATTGGTTGCTTGTGTTGCTTCTGCTGCTGCTGCAGGGCCATTTCGTGATTTGCTGCGGAGCTTGATAACAGCCACTCCCTCTCTCATTGCACAAGAAGCAGAATCTGCCAAGGCGCCTCAGCAGCAACTGTGCTGCTTCCGCGGCCGCCTGGGTGTTTCTGCTGCTGCTGCACTGTCTCCGTCTCTGTCTTCTCTCGGAATGCAAGGAGAACCTTTCTTCTTGTAAACTCTAAACCCTCAGCCGGCCCCTCAAGACCTCCAAATCTAGCGCTTAGGGTTCATAATTATTAGCCTGTAGAGCTATTGATTAGGGTTTAGGGTTTAGGGTCAGGGCGTACGGCGTAGGATTAGGGTTTAGTGTTTGTGGATAAGGATTAAGGTTTAGGGTTAAACATTAGGGTGCAAGGCTTTGGATTGAAGTTTGGAGTTTAGGGTTTAGGGTTTGGGGCATAGGACTAGGATTTAGGGTTGCGGATTGGCGAATAGAGTTTAGAGTTTAGGGTTTAGGGTTTAGGGGCTTTTGTTCTGCTGCAGGCTGCTGACGCGGGGCAGTTGGCTGCGACGCATAGCGCAGGCCGATTTGGTTGCGGAGGCGTTGTGGGAGGGAATGTTCCTCGATCCTCCCCTGCTGCAGCAGCAAGTGCAGCAGCCGCAGCAGCAAGTGCAGCAGCCGCAGCAGCAAGTGCAGCAGCAGCAGCAGCAAGCGCAGCAGCAGCCGAAGCACCCCCTGGAGTCACAGCAACAGCAGCAAGGCTGCACGCGCTGCGGTGCGTATTTCAGCATAAACCCAGGCCATCCAGCTGCCGTCTGCATCTGCAGCAGCAGCAGCAGCAACCCGAAGCAGCACGATCCGCTCCCCGGGACTTCGGTAAAGGGCGCCTTTCTCTGCCCCCCCAAGGCGACGAAAAGATGCAGCTGCGTCGACCCAGCAGCAGCAGCAGCGGCGGCGGCACCAGCAACAGCAGAACGGACAGAAAGAGCAGCAGCAGCCGCAACACCAGCAGCTGCAGCCCCTCCTCCAAGGGGCTTGCTACTGCAGTGCGGGGCCGTCATAGGGAGTTTTCTGCTGCACAAAATTCAACTAAGGCCCGAGCATACACCGCCGGCTAACTACGGCTTTTGGTGAGCTGCTGCTGCTCCTGGCTGCTGCAGCTGATGCTGCTTCTGCTCTTGCTCGTACTGCTGCTGGTGCTGCTGCTGCTGCCGCTCCTCAGCCATAGTGTATGCTGTGTGTACACCACGCTCTATCCGTCGCAAGCGAATGCGTGCTGTAGCTATCTGCTGCAGCCAGCCACAGTTGCTAACTGCTGTCGCTAGCTGCTGCAGATAGCTGCTGCAGACCTCTGCTGTAGCTAGCTGCTGTCGCTAGCTGTGGCTAGCTGGGGTGCTGCTGCGTGCGCAGGTGTTTGGTGTTGGTACGGTTTTGCGAAGTGTATGGGTGGGCTTTGCCGCGAGAGACGCAGCAGCAGCTGTTTGCTGCAGCAGAAGCAGCACTAACGACAATCATCAGGGAAGAAGCAGCCAAAGGAGGAACTGCAGCAGCAGCAGCAGTTGCTGCTGTTGCTGCTGCTGCAGACCCCACAGCCTCCCTTACCAGGCAGGCCTGCCTCATGCAAGTCCTCACTGCTCTGCTGCAAATACCCGTACACCGCATGCTGCAGCAGCAGCAGCTGCTGCTGCAACAGCAGCATGAAGGGCAGCAGCAGCACACGCTAGCCCCCTCTGAACTCGGGACCTTCTCAGAAAAGAGCAACAACAGCAGCAACAGCAGCATCACCAGCAGGAGAAGCATTGTTGCTGCTTGGGAGCGGGCTCTTTCTGAGGAGGAGACTTCACAGAGCTGCTGCGGCTTCGGTTTGTCTCTCCTCTCTAGTCAGCTGGTGTCTTGCAGCCCAGCTATCTCCTGCCTCAGGTAGCTGCTGCTGCTGTTGCTGGTGCTGCCGGTGGTGCTACTGGTGTTGCTGCTGATTCTAATATAATGCCGCTGCTCCAGTAGCTGCTGCTGCTCGTGCTGGTGTGGCGCATGCTGTTGTTAGGGTGCTGCAGGCGCTCCCGCTGCTTCTGCTGTTGCTGTTGCTCGTAGATGCAGCATTTGTTTTTCTTTCCGCTGCTGTTGTGCTGCTGCTGTTGCAGCTGCACCGCAGGGACCGTTCAATTATGTGCGGCTCTTCGTAAAGAGGGAACGCATGCAAATGAGGATTTGCTGCTGCGGCTCCTGGAGCATGCAGATCGATTTGCTGCAGCGGTGCAGCAACAGCAGCAGCAGCAGCTGCAGACAGCCCGCTTCATGCTGCTTCCTGCGTCGTTGCTGGTTCCTTCGTATCTGCTGCTGATGCAACAGCTGCTGCTACTGCTGCCTCGCCAGGCGACCCGAAGAGGCGTGCGGCTGCTGTTCGAGCCTCCCTTTTTAGGCCGCAGTTTGATGCTGCCAGCAGCAGCAGCAACTGCAGCAACAGTGAGGGGGGGAGGCGCAGGAACAGCTCGTGTCTTGGATTCAGGGTTTTGGTTGCTGGAAGTGTTTGCTGCTGCTTTGCTGCTGCACAAGGAGAACATTGCTGCTGCTAAAGCAGATGAGTTGTTTGTCTCTCTTTTTGCTGCTGCGGCGGGTTCGTGGAGGAGACACAAAGAGGGTTTTCCTGGCTTGCGAACCCGCATGCAGAGGCAGCAGCAAACTGTCACCTCGCTGCCTGCTGCTGCTGCGTTGTTGCTGCAGCTGCTGCGCTGCTACGCTGGGGAGACCCTGCGGGAATACTGGGGGCCCCTGCTGCAGCAGAGCAGCCAGCAGCAGTGTCTCCTCAGCATATGGAAGGGGAATCTCTGCACAGCAACAGTGACAGCAGCAACAAGTGCAGCAGCAACTGCAACAGGAGCGGCAGCAGCAGGTGCTGCAGCAAGAGCTGCGGACAACCCGCTGCAGGTTCCTCTCGACCCCAGATGCCTAGGCGAAGGCCATCTGCATGCATTTCTTGCTGCAGCAGCGTATACAGCTCAGGGCCCGCGATCTCTCGCTGCTGCATTGCTGCTGCTCTCGGCAAGCTGCGGAGACCCTGCGGCAACAGCAACAGCAGCAGCAGCAGCAGCGCATCAACTGTCCTTTAGGGGAGACGAGGAGACAGCAAAACATCTAAAAACCCTCCTGGACTGCAGCAGACAAGAAGCACCTTTATCCCAGGAGCTGCAGCTACACTACATTGATGGTTTGCTGCTGCTGAAGCCTGTGCTGCTGTCTCATCTTCCTGTTGCTGCCTTCTTTGACGGGCCTCCCCTGCTGCGCGTAGCTGCAGTGCCTGCTGCCGCTGCGCAGGCCGCGGATACAGATGCAGCAGCAACAGCGGCAGCAGCAACAACGGAGTTGCCGCTGCTGCAGCTGCAGCCTCTCGCCTGCGGAACAGCCGCTCTGGCTGCGCTGCAGCAACGCCCCGCCTTGCTGCAGTGTATATACAGCTTCCATTACGATAGCAGCGTACACCTCGTTGGTGCGCTTGCTGCTGCAGGCGACAGAGCGGCGGCAGCAGCAACAGCTGCAGCGACAGAAGCACCACACGGCGCCCCCTTCTCTATCATTCCCCCATTCAACCTGACTGCTCCTGCTCCTGCTGCTGGCAGCAGCAGCAGCAGGAGCAGCAGCAGAGGAAGCTTTATGCACCTGCAATGGATGGAGGAGGCCTGCTGCTTCTTGACGAGCCTTAAGCTTGCTGCTGCTGTGCTGCCGCTGCATGCATGGGTTTTGCCTTCTCACTGGAGTGTATGTGCAGCATCGACAGAAGTGTGGGTCCCCGGAAGGCCCTGCTCTCTCGGATGTGCTTCTTGGTTCGCCTTTCTTTGCCTTATTAAGGCAGCAAAGGAGGCGCTGCAGCGAGAACAGCAGCAGCAGCAGCAGCGGCAGGAGGGTCCGCAGCCGTCGCCAGAGAGAAGCAAAGCAGCAGCAACAGCAGCTACTGCTGCTACGGCAACAACGTCCGCAACTGCAGCAGCAGATGACTGGTGCGGCAGCAACGAGCAAGCTGGAGAGCAGCAAGAGGTCTTCTGGCTGCTGCTGCTCGACACTTTGCATTTTCTGCAACGCAACGGCTGGCCCTGCCCTCCTTGCTGCAGCAAGGCCTACGGCAGCAGCAACCGCAGCAATAGCAGCAACAGCAGCAACAGATGTTCCTTTGAAGCCTGGCTATTGCTGCTGCAGCAGGGAGGCAGCAGCAGCTGGGACTGGGATTTGCGGCAACTAGTAAAGAGCTTTGTTGGGGAGTCGTCTGCAGCAGCAGCAGCAGATGGAGCTGCACCAAAGCCAAAGGCACATTTGCCTCCATCCTTGACTGTCCTGTCGAAGCTACAGCTGCAGCAGCTGCTGCTGCCGCTGCTACGCCTGCTTGCTGAAGCGAAATACCTGTCTCTCCCGCTCACTCTACCTTCAGGGCTCCAGCAGCAGCAGCAGCAGCAGAAGCAGCAGCGAAGTGCTTTCAAAAATACGGCTATCAGTGACCCCTGGGGGTTTGCGAACGACAGCTTTACCAGCAGCAGCACAATTGAATCGGTTGCAGCAGCAAACCAACAGCTGCAGCAGCAGCAAGATGTCTCGGCTCACTATGGGCGTCAGGATCCTACTGCGGCAGAAGACGCCGCCGCCGCTGCTGCTGCTGCTGCTCTGTCTCTGCTTCCGTCTCAATTCTTAGTGCTGCGGTGGCTGCTGCAATCTGTCGTCCTCTTCTCCTTTGCACCAATTGAAAGCAGCAGCAATTCGAAGCAGCAGCAGCAGCAGCAGGGACAGGCAAAGGAGCAGCAGGGGCTAGAAGGCACTGTGGCTGTTTTGGCGTTGTTGCACGAGTTTACAATCGGCAGCAGCAGCAGCAGCAGCAACAGCAGCAGCAGCACCACCTGCAGCAACAGCGGCAACTGCAGCAGCAGCACCAGGAGTATAATGGAGCAGCACGTGCAGCAGCTGCTGCCTCTTTGTGAGTTGCAGCAGATACATCGCCTGCTGCCTCTTGCTCTCTGTCTCTTCTCTCTGCACCAGATCGAAACAAAGTGTAGCAGCACGACTGCAAACAACACAGCAGCAACCTCTCGCATGCTGCAGGTGATTGATGCAGCTTCGCTGCTGCTCGCCTCCGACTGCCTCCTCGCCCTCCTACAACCGGTTAGCCACTTAACCCTAAACCCTAAACCCTAAACCCTTAGTAGTATGTCATTTTTCGAGTCCTTGCTCCGGGTCGTTCTTTCCGCAGGAGAACGAAAAAGCTCATTCAAATCCCTTGTTGCTACTGCCGTTTTTGCTGCTGTTGGTGTTCCTGCTGCTGCTGTGTGTGTGCTCCTTTAGGCGGTCCTCTCTTGGTTTGTGTGTCTTTGTGCCTGTCTCCTTTCCTCTGCTGCTGCTGCCGCTGCTCGCATTGGTGCTGCGCTGCTGCGGGTATTGCGGTGTCTCCGATTGCAATTGTCGGCTTCCTGTTGCTCGTGGGGACCCCCAGCAGCAGCAGCGGAGGTGTCGCTTCACCTCGTCACTGCCATCCTCCTGCCGCTTTCTCCTCAGGGTCAGCAGCAGCAGCAGCAAGAGCAGCAACAATAGCAGTAACCGAAGCAGCAAGCAAATGCAGCAGCAGTGGCAGCAGCAGCAGCTCAACTGCGCCGCCTTTCCAGCAAGCTTCCTAATGCAATCGAACATGTACTGCTCCTGCGTTTGTTTCGGCTGCTGCTGTTGCTTCTGTTGCTGTTGCTGCTGCTGCTGCTGCTGCAGACATTGCACATCCCTTGCTGCTGTGTGGGGTGGGAGGAGAGGCGGGAGGCGAGTTCGTTCGTTGTCTCGTTGCTTCGGGATCGGTCTCCGCGTGGCTGTTGCGCGCGCTGCTGCCGAGCAGCTCTGCGGACAATTCTGCTGCTGCTGTTTCTGGTGCTGCTGCTGTTCCTGCTGCAACTGAAGACCGTAAGCGTTTGCTAGGTTCTTTCTGGATGCTGTTGTTGCTAGTGCTTTTGCTGCCGCTGCTGCTGCTGCTGCTTGCCGTGTTGTACCCCCTTGTATCGTCGCGGCTTGTAGTCGTGTGCAGCGACAGCAACAGCAGCAGCAGCAGCCAGAGTGGCAGGTTCCACACGAATTGCACGCTAAGAGCAGCAGGGCCCGCAGCAGCAGATGCAGCAGCAGGCGCAGCAGCAGGTGCAGCCGCAAGTGTAGCAGCAGGCGCTGCAGCATGAGACCAGATGGGGTGCTTGTGGTGCCTGCTGCAGTACGGTGTCTTTGCAGCTCCGTTGCTGCTGAGTTTGCTGCTCTCGCCTGGCCCCACAGAGATCGTCTTGCTGCAGCAGCAGATGCGCTACTGCCTCCGCTGCTAGAGGCAATAGGAAACCCTCTGCTGCAGCAGCAGCTGCAACCCGACCCCGTATTGTGCTATGCACCGCGAGAGGCAGCAGCAGCAGCAGCTGCTGCTGCTGCTGTGCTGCAGCAGCAGCAACGCGACAGGCGGAGAAAAGGATGGCCAGAGGAGACAGACGAGGAGGCGACCGAGACACAAGCAGAGGTCTGAGGCCCTTCCCACTTACTGCTGCTGCTGCGTTTGCTGCTACGGTTGGCTGCTGCAGCGGCTACTGCTGCTGCTCCTGCTGCTGCAGTTGCTTGTGCAATTTTTGCTGCGATTGCTGCTGCTGCTGCTTGTCGCTGCTCTTTGTTGTTGCAGACACTGCTGCGACTAGGCCCGTCAGTTGTGCCTTTGCTGCTTGATTACTATTCTCCGCGCGACGTGCTCGGCGAGTTGGTGCCGGCACTGCAGCAGCAGCAGCAACAACAACAGCAACAGCAGCAGCAAGGATGTCCTGCTTTGGCTGCGTCGTTCGTTTGTTCGTATACTGCTGCAAAAGTAGCTGCACTTGCTGCTGCTCCTCTTGCATCCAAGCCCTTTACCCCATTCATTCTGTTCGA
Organism: Eimeria acervulina; assembly: GCF_000499425.1. Taxonomy (NCBI): domain Eukaryota; phylum Apicomplexa; class Conoidasida; order Eucoccidiorida; family Eimeriidae; genus Eimeria; species Eimeria acervulina. The sequence goes on from NW_013549845.1 coordinate 15,418, forward strand.
GTTGCTACAGCTAGCTGCTGCTCCGGGTCCTGCTGGTGTAGCTGCTGCTGCTGCTGATCCAGAAGGCGGTGCTGGCTCTGCTGCTGATGCTGCAGCAGCAGGGGCAGCACCAGCAACAAACGGCAGCTCGATCCCTCATTCTTTTGCTGCGTCTCCCTTGAGACCCTTCGTTGCCCGGGCATTGCAAAGAACAGCGGCAGCAAGCGGCAGCACGGTGCAGCAGCTGCTGCAGCAGCAACTCCATTCGCTGCTGCTGCTGCGGCTGCGTGGTGCCAGAGGCTCTGACGGCTCGCCGCTGAGCATTGGGCCTCCCCTACAGCTGCAGCAGCAACAGCAGCAGCAGCAACAGCAGGAGCAGCAACAGCTGGCCTGGCAGCTGCTGCTAGCAGGCGACGCGGAAGCTCTTGACCCACGGGCTGCTGCTGCTGTTTCCCCGTTCTCCTTATCAACAGCAACAGCAGCAGAAGCAGTTGCTGCTGCTTCTTCTGCCCAAGAAGCAGAGGTAGACGAGATGCCTCTGCCTCTGCGTTGCTTCGCAGCTCAAGTTGCAGCTGCTGCTGCTCCGCTGCTTGCTGATGGGTCTCACCTCCTCTTCCAAGGTACATCCAGCCAAGCTGCTGCTGCTACTGTTGCGTCTGCTGCTCCTTTTCGCGTTGCTGCTGTTGTTTCCGTTGCTGCTGATGTTTCAAGTCCTGGCTGCTGTTCGAAGAACTCGTACGTATTGCGCTGCTGCTCTCGTTGCTTTTGCTGCTGCTTTTGCGTCTCAGCGGGGTATATGAGCGGCGTGCCTGTGCATCTGCTGCTGCGTCTGGTTGCTGCTGCAACGAGGAGACAGTTGGGTAGCGAGAGGCTTGAAGAAATCGGGGCGACGCTGCTGGCCCTCACTTTAGGGGGAGACCTGCAGCAGCAGCAGCAACAGCTGCAGCTGCAGCAGCAAAGCTATCTGCAGCATATCCTCGACACTCCACTTCTATGCCGCACTTTCCTTAGGCCAAGGCAGCACCTAATTCTCCCTGCTGCTGCCAGGTAGCCGCTGTAGCTGCGTCTGCTGCTGCTGCTGTCTTCCAGTGCTCCGGCAACATACTGCTGCTGATGCTGGTGTTTTTCGCGGTGGCTGCTGCTGTTGATGCTGCTGCTGCAGCGTCATCGCTTGCTGCTGCCATGATCGATGGGCCAGCCAACGACAGCCCCACTTCAGCAGCACCAGCAGCAGCAACATCAGCAGCAGCAGCTAACTCTTCAATAATTGCGTTTGTGTTTGTTTGTCTTTCTTGATTGTTCCTGCAGTTTGTTTGCTTTGGAAGCTGCTGAGGGCCTGCCCTCTCCCCCTTCTCTCTCTGCACTTTGTACGGCGATGTGCAGCGGTGGGGTCGCCTTATTTCCTGCTGCTGCTGCTGCTGGGGATGCTGCTGCTGCGCCTGGTGCAGCAGCAGGGCATGCACACGGAGAGTTCGGGTCCTTCTTTCGCTCCAACCTGCTGCTGCTGCTGCAGGCGGTGGAGCGCCTCCTCTTCTCGCTGCCTCCTGCAGCATGCCGTAGCGAAGCTCAGGCGAAAACAGCAGCAGCAGCAGCAGCAACAGCTGCAACCGGAGATGAAGGGTTTGCGCATTGCTGCGGAGACTGCAGAGAAGAGCAACGCGCTGCAGCGGCAGAAGCGGCATTAGCAGCAGCTGCTGCTGCTGCACCTGCTGCAGTAGAAACTGCTAGGCTACTGGGGCTGCAGCAGCTGCTGCTGCCCCATGCTCCACCAGCAGTACTGGGGGATGAGGGTTGGAGTTTGCTGCTGCTGCAGCAGGAATTGTTGCTGCCTGCTGCAGCGGCAAATGCTGTCCCTTCAAGTGTCTCCGCACCTAGGAAGCGCGTGCTGCTTCTCGATGCTGTTGTTGCTGCCCTCCCCTTTGCCGCAGCAGATGCGGCTTCGCTGCTGCTGCTGCTGTCGTTTTGCTTCCGTTGCATTGCGCATTTCAGCAACAGCAGCAGCAGCCGCGGAATGCATATCTGTGCTCCGAGAGCTCAGCTTGCTTCTGTGGTAGAGGGCTGGGGAAGTTGCTCTGCAGCAGCAGCAGCAGCAAAACAAGCGGAAGCAGCGGGGCTGCTGCAGGCTGCTGCTGCTGCTACGCTTGCCGTTATACAAGCGGCAGAAGGAGGACTCCTGCTGCACGTGAGTCCACGAGCTATGTCCGCTGCTGTTGCAGCCTGATGGTGTTGCTGCTACCCCAAGCTAGTGCTGCTGCTGTTGCTGCTGCTGTTGCTGCTGCTGCTGCTGCAAGGGCGACTTGTGGCTGCTGCTAATTCATGCCGCAGCTGACAAATGATTGATCTCCTATGTGTGTTCTGGAGTTTCTACCCCCATCCGTTGTTGTTGTTGCTGCTGCTGCTGCTACTGCTGCTGGACGTGTGCAGACCCTTGTGTCTCCTTTTCCAGCTGGAGGTTGGGGTCCTGCTTCGCGCTGCTGCTGCCTCCTCGACTTTGTTGCTGACGCATTTGCTGCTGCTCATGCCGCACCGCAGCAGCTGCAGCAAGAAATTGCTGCTGCTTGCACGGCAACAAGCAGATCAGACAAGCAACCCAGCAGTAGCAACAGCATCAATTGCAGCAGCGTCAACTACAGCAGCTGCAGCAACGGGGTTAGCTACAACCACCTTCTGCCTGACGCTGCAGCAGATGCTGCAGCAGAGGCAGCAGCAGAACCCTGGCTGTGTGTCCTCCGGGCTTTGCTGTTGCGCTTGCGTGACATTTCCTTCAGTGCAGCAGCAGCAGCAGCAGCGAAGGCGGTGCCTCACTGGAGAACAGCAGCATTAGCAGCAACAACAGCAGCAGCAACTGCAACAGCAGCAGCAGAAGCAAACGCTGTGGCCTTCTCCTTGCCTAGCCATGGGGGCAACAAGAGACCCTTAGGTTTCTCTGAAGACGCTCATCGGACCTACAGCAGCAGCAGCAGCAGCACTACCAGTAGTAGTAGTAGCTGCTGCTTCTCCCTGGGGGTTGAGCGGCTGCTGCAGCACTTGGGCCCTGCTGCAGCTCGACTGTTGCTGCTTCGACCGGCTGTCTGCCCTGCAGCGCAGCAAACGCTTGACGCAGTTGTCGCTGCTTGGAGCAGGAGACCAGAGCAGCAGCAGCAGCAGCAAGAGCTGCTGCAGCGTCCTGCTAAGCGAACGGCAGGAGCTGCAGGGGTGCCGAAGCAACAAGAAACCGAGGGTGTACAAGGCGCAGCAGCAGCAGCTACAACAGCAGCAGCTGCTGCAGATAACACAGAAGCAAGAGTTGCGGCAGCAACAGCGGCGCTGCGGACCCTCACAGATCTGCTGCCATTTCGTTCGCCTACAGCGTTTAGCGCTGCTCTAGTTTCTAGGGGCCTTATCCCCTGTCACCAGCTGCAGCAGGAGGAGCAGCAGCAGCAGCAGCATGGCAGCTTCTGCTGCGCCGACTGCGTCGCACGACAGCAGGGGCAAAGCCTCCTCGTTGGCTTTGTGGATCCTGAGCTCGCGCTGCTGCTTCTGCAGCAGCAAGCAGCAGCAGCAGGCAAAGTACCTTCGCTGCTGCAGGCTGGATGGGGAAGCAGTAGCAGCAGCGCTCCGAGGGCTGCTGCCGCAGCAGCAGCAGCAGCAGCGCAGTTGCTGTTACAGTCCGAGCAATTTGCTGCAGGTGGTGAAGAACGGCAGAACCGCACCGCCTTCCTGTGCGCCTATAGAATATGCATGCCTCACCCTGGAGCAGCAGCAGCAGCAGCAGCAGGAGCACCAGAAGCAACAGCAGCGGCCACGACTGGAACAGTTGCTGCTTTTGATTCTTTCGCTGCAGCACAAGGGGCCTTCGCCAAGGACGTCCCGCTGCAGGCTTTCATGCTTTTGGGGGCGGCAGGAGAAGCAAACAGCAGCAGCAACGGCAGCAGCAGCAGGGCGTCTAGTTGGCGGCAGATGACGGTGGTGCTCTTGGAAGCTCTTGTGCGGCCGGAGCTTGAGGCCCTACGCACACACCTCAGGCACGCTGCTGCTGCCGCTGTCACTGCTGCTGTAGCTGCTGCTGCCGTCTCTGCTGCTGCTGCTGCTGCCGTCTCCGCCGCTGCTGCTGCCGCTTCCGCTTCTGCTGCTGTATTTGCTGCAGCGCTTGCGCTGTTTTTGCTGCTGCAGCGGGAAGGCAGGGGAATGTTGGCTGTTTGGAGGTGCTGCTGCTGTGAGTTTGCTGTTGCAAGAAAGCGAGAAACCTGCAGCAGAAGAAACGGAGCGCCGCTGCAGCCGCCTGCAACGCAAGGCATCGCAAACTGCAGCTCGCAGCAGCAGCACCAGCGGCAGGCAGCAGCAGCAGCAAATCGATCCAGATCGTGCTATTGGAGGTACTTCGGCCCACGGACCCACTGCTGTTTGTGCTGCTGCTGCTGCGAGTTGCTGCTGCCGCTGCTAGAGGTTGCTGCTGCTGCTGCTAAAGGTTGCTGCTGCTGCTGCTAGAGGTTGCTGCTGCAGCTGGCTCTCGCTGCTGTTCGTATGCTGCTGCTGCTGCCACTGCTGCTGCTGAGTGTGGGTGCCGCTGCTTTCTTGGGGTCTATGTGCAGCAACAGTGGTATTTGCGGCGGCCTCCGCGTTGCTGCTGCCTGCTGCTGCTGCTCCTAAGCAGCAGCTCGCGCGTTTATGCCTTGAGACGCTGCAGCTGGTTGCGGGATGGCCTTCTGAAGGAAATGCTGCTGCTGGTGCTGCTGCTGCTGGCGCTGCTGCTGCGAGGAGATACCCTGGGGATCCGTGTGGAGCAGCAGCAGCAGCAGCAAAAGCGCTGGCTACTGCAACGGCTTTGGGGAATCAGCAGCCTTTGCTGCGTCGTCCACTTGCAGTGTCTCTCCACCTCGCCTCCCCTAAACGGCCATCTGCAGCAATATATAAGATGTGAGCTGCTGCTGCTTCTGTTGTTGCTGCTGCTGCTACACTGGCTGCTGATACGGTTCCTGCCGCACATATTGATTGAAAAAGAAACGGCAGCAGCAGCAAGAACAATAATAACAGCAACACCAGCAGCAGCAACCTGATATTTGCGGTGTATGCTCAGATTGCTCCTGCGGCTGCGGCGCTGCATTCGTTGCTATGCAGCAGCAGATGCGTGGAAGCAGCACATTTGGCAGGTTGAGGCAGCAGCAGCAACCGCATCAGCAGCAGCAGCAGCAGCAAACAGGTGGTTTTGTAGGGTTGCTGCGGCTCTGATGATCTACATTGGAGACACTAAGGCGGAAGCTGCTGCTACGGCTGCTGCTGCTGCTGGTTGTGCTGCTGGCCCCGCATCTTTGCAGCAGCGGCAGCAAACAGCAGAAGAGGAGGTGCGGCGACGACCACGCTCGCTGCTAGGCTGCTGTTGCTGCTACTGAATCTGCTGTTGCATTTGGTGCTGCTTTGGCTGTTGCTGCATGCGGTGCTGCTGCGCTGGATGCTGCTATATTTGATGCTGCTGCTGCATGTGCTGCTGCTGCACGTGCTGCTGCTGCTGATAGGCTGCTATTGCTGCTGCACCTGCTGCATGGGCTGCTGTTGCTGCTGCTGCTCATGCTGCTCCTGCATACAGAGTTCAGCGCCTTCGCTGCCGCAGGACGCGGATACGCTGCCGCAGCAAAAAAGGCAGCAGCAGCAGCAGCAGCAGCAGCAGGCGTTGGGTTTGTTTGAAGTTGCTGCCCCTCTGGTATTGACGAGCCCGGCGCTCGCGCGTCAGCTGCTGCCGCTGCTGCTGCTTGCGGTGCTGCGTTGCGGCAGCGAGACTGCAGCAGCAGCACTTGCTGCTGCATTAAATAAGCATGTCTTTATGGCTTTTAGAGAGCAGCTACCGCAGCAGGAGCAGTATCATCAGCACCAGCAGCAGCAGCGGGAGGTGCCCGTCGCTCACCGCTCGGTTGCTGCTGTTTGTCTGCGCGCCATAGAATTTCTGTTTGGGCTTCCTGCAGCAACAGCAGCAACAACGGCAGCAGCAGCAGCAGCAGCAACAGCAGGCGCAAGGACTGCAGGTGCCCAGGCGGGAGACGCTTTACCTTCTTCTGCTTCTTCACAGCGGCAAACACCGCAGCAGCAGCAGCAGCAGCAACAGCAACAGCAGCAGCGAGGACTGGTAGCCTTCTGGCAACAGCTAGATTCGGAAGCAGCAGCAGCAGCAGCTTTGTCTCTTGGAGGAGCTGCTGCTGCTGTGCTGTTTTCAGAGCAGCAAATTGTGAAACTGTACGGCGAGGTCGCAGCACCGCTGCAGCAGGGCTTGCAGGCTTTGGTTGCTGAGGCGCAGCAGCAGCAGCAGCAGCAACGGGGCCGTGTTGCTGCTGCACTGCTGCCGGCAGCGCCTCCTCCCCTGCTGCTGCTGCTCGTACGGGCGCATGCAGCCGCACGAGCAGCAGATGCAGCAGCAGCACACCGTTGTTTAGAAGGCTGGCATAACTCTGCTGTGCTGCTAGAGAGGGCGTGGGCTTGCGGTGCCTCGCTTGAGGTGCTGTCTCTCTTCAACGTGCAGCAAACAGCGGCTGCTGCTGCTGCTGCACCTGCTGCTGCTGCTGCTGATGCAGTTCCTGAAGCCCTCGAAAGGCTGGGGCTGCATGCGCTGCTGGACGCCTACCTTGGCAACTCCTGGGGGCCGCCACGGGGCGCAGCAGCAACAGCAGCAACAACAGCAGCAGCAGGCATGGGCTTCCTGTCTGAAGACTCTACTGCTGCGGAGGCAGCAGAAGCTGCAACTGCTGCTGCTGCTGCAGATTGGCTGCAGCGCAAAGCCTCGTGTCTATGGCGGCTGCGGCGGTGGACAAGTACCTTTGGAGCAGCAGCAGCAGAAGGAGCAGCAGGAACGGCAGCTGCAGCAGCAGCCGCAGCAACGCCTGCTTCCTTCCTTACAGACGCCATTGCCGTCAGTAGCAGCAGCAGCAGCAGCAGCAAAGCTCAAGGTGCTGCTTGTCTCTCTACCGCTCTTTCGCTTCAGCACGCAGCTCAGCGCATGCACGACTGCGGGGCCGTTCGGGTTTGTGCTGCTCTGCAGCAAGCTGCAGGAGCAGCAGCAGACAACGCCTTTGCTGCTGCCCTACAGCAGCTGCAGCAGCAGCAGCTGGCGCCCTCAAAAGAATCTGCTGCTGCAGCAATCCAGTGCCTCGTTCAGATTCGAATGGCAGCATCTGCTGCCTGTACTATTGCTGTTGATATACCCCGTACGACCTCTTGCTGCTGCTGCTGCTTGCGTTGCTGCTGTTGATGGTATTGATGCTGTTGCTGTTGTTGCTTGTGTTGCTGTTGCTGCTGATGTTGTTGTTGCTGCTGGTGTTGCTGCTGGTGCTGCTGCCGGAGTGTGCTCAGCATATGCTGCTGCTTCGAGGTGGTGCCTTCCTTGCTGCTTGCGTTGTTGCTGCTGCTCTTGCTGGTTCAGGTCGCCTTGCGTTGCTGCAGTATGAGTGGCAGCGCGAGTTAGCAGCAGCAGCAGCAGCAGCAGCAGTTGCTTCTCCGCAGCAGAAGGCGTTTCGTGAGACAATTGAGCCCTTGGGGGCCCTGCAGGTTGCAGCGCTTGCTGCTTCGCTACCTGGGCCGTTTGCTGCTGCTGCTGCGGGTGCTGCTGGTGCAGCGGGTGCTGCACTCCCCTCCGCAGCAGCAGCAGCATCAGCAGTAGAACAGGGCGCACTTGCTGCTGCTGCTGTTGCACGACACATGCGAGCTATTGGAAGCGCAGCAAGACAGTGTGGGGCCTTGCTGCAGAGCCGGCACTGGTTGCTGCTTGCCGAAGAGACGCTGCAGCAGCACTTGTTGAAGCTGCAGCACCTGCAGCAGCACCTGCAGCAGCAGCAGCAGCAGCAGCAGCATTTGCTGCGGCAGCTGCACCCTCTGTTATGCTGCGATTTGTTTGTGATAGAGTGGGAGATAACCAAGACACTACATGCAGCAGGAGACAGCAACAGAGCTGTTCACCTCGCTCGCCGCCTCTGTCAATCTGCTGCTTGGCCCTTCTCTTTCAAGGAGCTCTTCGCAAACCCATTCAAACCCGCTGCTGCTGCTGCTTCTGCGGCAGGTCGAACGCCTGCTGCGGCTGCTGCTTCTGCTGCAGCAAGCAGAACACCTGCTGCTGCTGCTGCTGCGCACGGAGGCTTGGAGAATGTTTTTGGCTCTCCTGCACATGGGTTGTGCAGCACAGCAGCAGCTTTTCCTGTCCCTGCAGCAGTAGCAGCAGCAGGAGGGGGAGGAGAAGGAGCAGCAGCAGCTGCTGCTGCTGCATTTGCAGTGCGGCGGCGGGAGTTCCTGGAATCTCTTTGTGAATGTCTGTGCTGCTGCGGTGAATGGCTGTATAGAGGCAGGTTTATTGGAGAAGAAGAAGCAGCAAAAGGATTTCTAAATGTTGCTGCTGCTGTGGGGCCCCACTTATCTTCTGTTGAGGCGCATCAGCGACTCGCGCTGCTGCTGGATGAGGCACTGGCAGCAACGTCTTCTGAGCAGCAGGAGGATTTGCTGCAGCTGCAGCTGGAGCTGCAGCTGCAGCAACAGCAAACGCTAGAGGAGCAGCAGCAGCTGCGCGAGCAGCAGCAGCAGCAGCAGCGCAGGAGACAGCGTCTTGCTGCTGATGCTGCTGCTCTTTATGCATACTGCCTCCGAGACAGCCACTTGCAGCATGCAGCACACATCACAGGCCGTCTGCTGTCTCTTTGGTTTTCTTTTGGGGCAAGTGTCCCTCATATTAATCTCTCCATTAGACGAGCTCTTGCTGTTGCTGCTGCTCCTGCTGCTCCTGCTGCTCCTGCTGCTCCTGCTGCTACTGCTGCGTCAACGGCTCTCCAGCTGCGCTCAGCAGCAGACCTAAAACACCTGCTCCCGTTTGTCCCTCAAATTGTCTCCCGCCTGGCTGTCGAGACACCCCAGCAGCAACAGCAACAACAGCAGCAGCAACAGCAGCAGCAGCAACAACAGGGAGAAGCAGACTTTCAGCTGTCTGTGCGAGAGGTGCTTCTTGCCTTGGCGCGTCGGTCTCCTTTCTCTGTTCTGCTGCCGCTTATAGCCCTGGAGAAGAATGACAAGGTTCCTGCAGCGGCTGTTGGAGGCTCACAAAGAGAAGCAGGAGCAGCAGCAGCAGCGCCCAGCAGCAGCAATGCCAGGGCTGCAGGGCTTCTGCTGCAGCAAATGGCTACTGCACACCCAGCACTCGGTGGGGCCGTGCGAGCAGCAGCAGCTGTCGCCTCTCTATACGAGGATATATGCCTCATCAAGGAAACAGATCTGCTGCAGCAGCCCCAGAAACAGCAGCAGCAGCAGGTGGTGCAGCAGCAGCAGCAACCGCTACAACGCCGCGCTGGCCGGCGAGCAGCGGCAGGAGGCGTTGCCCTACCTGCATCTACAGCAGCAGCAGCAGCTGGTGCTGCTGCTGACTCGAAGAACACCTCTCCAGCAGCAGCAGCAGCAGCAGCAGCAGGAGGTCCAGTTGACTTAGTGCGGTATTTGCGAACCTTAAGATCGTACAAAGCAGCAGTATCAATGATTGCAAGCGGTGCTGCTGCGCTGCCGCTTCCGTCTGCTGCTGCTCGCATGGAGGCTGCTTGTCCTGTGCCCTTCCTGCAGCAGCAACCGCAGCAGCAGCAGCAGCAGCAGCAGCAGCAGGAGAGGGACTGGGCTGAGGAGCACTTGGAGTGCTTCTGTCTGGATGAAGAGGGAGAGCTCAATTTGTCTGTCTCCTTTCTCGGCAGCGGAGCTACTAAGCCGAAGCAAGTTGCTGCTGCAACACGAAAGGGGCTGTTGCTGCTGGAGGTGTGCAAAGAGGACGACTTAAGAAGAGACAGAGTAGCGCAGCAGCTATTTTCTGTGCTGAACCACGCATTTGCTGCTGCTGCGGCTGCTGCTGCTGCTCCTGCAGCAGCTGCCTTCTCCCTCACGGCCCCACAGGGGGGCGGAAGAGCAGCAGAACCTGCTGCAGCAGCTGCAGCAGCAGCAGCGGCAGCAGCAGGAGATCTGCGGCTTAGGACGTACGCTGTCGTCCCTCTGTCTCCTTTTTGTGGGGTTTTAGAATGGGTAGACGGCGCAATAACTCTGGGGGAGTATCTTGTTGGCTCGCCAGCAGCAGCAGCACCAGCAGCAGGAGACAGAGCAGCAGCAGCAGCAGCAGCAGCAGCACACAGAAGGTTCAGACCTCACGACTGGACCCCCCAATACTGCCGGAAGAAACTCGCCGACGCGCGAACAGCAGCAATGAAAGAAGCAGCCCGGCTGCAGCAGCAACAGCAGCAACAGCAGCAGCAGCAGGAGGTTGCTGCTTGCAAAGAGGAGCAGGGAGCAGCAGGAGGGGGCGGCGGTGGTTCAGGTGGTTTGCTGCAGCAGCGTTTATTCGAAGCATTTTCTGAGATATGTCATAACTTCAAGCCTGTCTTATCTTATTTTTTCTTGGAGGTGTCTTGCTGCTGCAGCTGCTGGCGTTCTAAGCGGCAGCAATACACATCATCGCTTGCTGCTGCTGCTCTTGCTGGGTTTGCTGTGGGGCTAGGAGACAGACACCTCAATAACTTGCTGATAGATTGCTGCAGTGGGGCGTTCATTCACTTAGATTTCGGTGTTCTTTTTGAGGCGGGATCGCTTCTCCCGATCCCAGAAGTCGTTCCGTTTAGACTTACAAGAGATATTGTAGATGGCTTAGGGGTTATAGGAGTAGAGGGGCAGTTTAAAGCTTGCTGCTGCGCTGCGCTGCTGCTGCTGCGAGCCAATGGAGCTCTCGTTGCTTCGGTGCTGCAAGTGTTGCTGCTAGATCCCCTCTACTCCTGGGTTAAACCACGAAAAACACACAAACTGCAGCAGCAGCAGCAGCAGCAACAGCAGCAGCAGCAGCAACAACAAATGTATCAGCAGCAAAGACACAGAGGTCAGCAGCGGCACGCACCCCACACTCGCAAACCCTAAACCCTAAACCCTAAACCCTCAACTCTAAATGCCCTACACGACTAACAACACCCGTAGATGCTCCCATTCGACCCTCCAGCTGGTGAACTAGCTACACAATCTAGGGTTTAGTGTTTAGGGTTTAGGGTTTAGGGTTTTAGGGTTTAGGGTGTGATATGATGCAGCAGACGTTCAAGGCGTCTCTACTCTGGAGGGCAACAAGATGGCCATGAAGGCGATTCTTAAGGTAAACCCTAAACCCTAAACCCTCAGAGCCGATGCACCTGCAGCTGCGAGTCAGGTGCAACCCAAGCCCTAAGCCCCAAACCCCAAACCCTAAACCCTGGTTAGGCGAGGTGCTAGCTTGAGCTGTTTGCGCTTTTTTATGCCCTTTGCGCTGGGCTGTTGATGGTTGATGGTTTAGGGTTTGGTTGCTGCTGCAGGTGCAAAGGAAGCTGCAGGGTTTTGATAGAGAAGGAGAAGCCCCTTTGTCTGTTGCTGCATACGTAGACCGTCTCCTTAACACTGCACAAAACCCTCACAACTTATGCCGCCTATTTGCTGGATGGATGCCCTTCGCCTAGCTAGCTAGCCAGCTAGCTAGATGGCTAGCTAGCTCTCCGGTTAGCTGGCTTTATATTTTGTTAGCTAGCCAGCTAGGCTTTTTAACTAGCTAGCTAACTAGCTCGCTGTCTGACTGGCTAGTTGGCTTCATAGCTATCTGGGTAGGTAGGTAGTTAGCTAGCTAGCTGCAGAGCTAAGCTAGCTAGCTACCTACCTACCTATATGCTTCGCGTCAACAATACAGCCAGGCAGATGAATGAAGTTCTCTTCACTTCTTCATTACTGGCTAGTGATGTGCTAGCTAGTTGGCTAGCTAGCTAGCCGCGCGATATACTGCATCAGGCCAAGAGGCCTGGGCAGGGGCTGGTAAGCCCAGCAGCAACCGTTGCTGCTGCTGCTTCGAGTTGAATGTTTCTCGCTAGCGAATGGAGTCCCCGGTATAGGAGAG
>NW_013549845.1:27365-31681 GCF_000499425.1 Eimeria acervulina
AGCAACTGCTGCTGCAACTGCTGATGCACCTTCTGTTGCAGCAGCAGTTGCTGCTGCTGCTTCGAGTTGAATGTTTCTCGCTAGCGAATGGAGTCCCCGGTATAGGAGAGCATAGCTAACTGTCTAGCTAGCTATATCTATCTATATATATGTGGATGGCTAGCTCGGTAGCTAGCTAACTAGTTAGCTAGCTGGCAGACTAGCTGTCGTGCTAAAGAAACGGCTTTCTAGAAGCAGCAGCAGCAGCAGCAACAGCAGCAGTAGGAATGGCCCCACGCACACCCCCCACTGAAGTGCATGCTACTGTTACAGCGATAACAGTTGTAGTAGCAGCAGCAGCAGCAGAGAGCACACAGCCCCAATACACCGTTGTAGCTGCAGCAACTGCAACAGCAGCAGCACAAGCAGTAACAGCCTGCAGAAGCAGCTAGCAGCAACAGCAGGACCCAGCAGCGGCAGCTGGCACCAGCAGCTAGGAGCAGGAGCTGGAAGCAGCAAGAGCTAGCCGTATCAGGGGATAGCAGCTGCGACAGCAACAGCAGCTGCTGCAGCAGCAAGCAGCAGCACGAGCAGCAGCAAGAGTACTCGGCTATATTTTGTTCGCTATCGCGGGCAGCAGCAAAACAAAATAAATATTCTCATTTATAAAATCTTCCTCTCAAAAGAGCAGCCTGAGGCTCCGCTGCAGCAAGCGGAGAGCAGACACCCGGAATGCTGCTGCAGCGCATCTCGCTGCTGCTGTCCTGCTGCTACTGTGCTGCTGTTTTGCTGCTGTGATGCTGCTGCTGAGCTCCTGCAGCACCACCACAGCAGCTGAGCGACTGTTGTGCTGCTGCGCGGCTGCTGCGCAAGCAAACCCAACGCAACCATCGCTTCTGTCTGTACAAACACTGCATGCAACGGCTGTACTTCCCTAAACCCTAAACCCTAAACCTTAAAACCCTGCTAAGGAAGAGGGAAGTGTTCTACCTGTAGCAGCAGCAGCAGCAGCAGCAAGGGCAGGGGCAGCAGTAGCAGCTAGCTGCAGCAGTGGGAGCAGCAGTAGCAACTAGCAACACAGGTGAAATCAACAACAGCAGCTAGCAGCAGCAAACTCACCAGCAGCAGCAAAGCCAGCAGCAGCAGCAAAGCCAACAGTAAAGCCAGGATCAGCAGCAACAGCAGCAAGGCCAGCAGCAGCACAGGCGGCAACAGCAGCAAAATCAACAGCAATATGTACTACTGTAAGCACGAATAAATGCAAAAAAAAGAAAAACAAATTAAAGACAGACTCCGAAAACTATCGGCTGCCTCCACGCGGGCCCCAGGGCCCCACGACACAGTTGCTGCTGCTGCTGCTGCTGCTGTTGCTGCTGCTGCTGCTGCTGGTGTATTCCGGTATTTTCTGTTTGTGTGGATATTATTGTATGAATGCTGCAGCAGCAGAAAATTCAGGGGCTGGTAAAGAACTCAGCAGCAACAGCAGCAGCAGCAGCAGCAGCAACTCCAGGGGCAACCGCAGCAGCAGCAACAGCAACAGAAACGAGGCTTCGACTGTAAATAAACGCCAGCTGCTGCTGCTGCAGCAGTAGCAGCAGCAGCGTACGAGCAGCAGCAGTAGCAATAGAGTTAACAGCAGCAGCAGCGGCAGCATCAAGGGTCCCTTGCAGTCCGACCACAACAGCAACAGCAGCTGCACCAGCAGCAACAGCAGCAGCAACAGTAGCAGCAACTGTAGTTGCAGCAGCAGCAGCAACAGCAGCAGCAACAGCAACAGCAGCAGCAACAGCAGCAGCAACAGCAGCAGCAACAGAAGATGGAGGAGGTGTGTGTAGATCTTACCGGGGATTCAGGCGACGAAGAGGAAGCAGAAGGGGGCCCTTCAAACAACTCTCACGAGCAGCAGCAGCAGCAGCACGAAGAAGATGAAGAGGAAGAAGAAGAGGAAGAAGAAGAAGATGATGAAGAAGAAGATGAAGACGACATGAATGCAGCAGCAGCAACAGCAGCAGATGCTGCTGCAGCAACAGACGGAGAGGAATTCGAGTCAACGCCCAACAGCGAGCCTGAAGACGAAGCAGAAACAGCAGCAGCAACAGCAGCAGCAACAGCAGCAGGAACAACAGACGGCTCTGAGGAGTATAGTATTGAGGAAGAAGGAATGGAGACAGACGAAGAAGAAGAAGAGGAAGCTGAAGATGAAGATGAAGATGAAGATGAAGAAGAAGAAGAAGCAGCAGCAGCAGCAGCAGACGAAGAAGACGATGATAGCGAAGGCGCAGCAGATAAGGCTCCTCAAGAATTAAGCGAAAGGACAAACTCCGTAGCAAACGCGACTGCACTGCAGCAGCAGCAGCAACAGGAGCAGCAGCAACAGCAGCAAACGCCTGCTAAGGCTGCAGAGAGCGAACAGCAGCCACAAACCAGCAGCAGCAGCAGCAGCAGCAGTATGGACACTGGCAACAACAGCAGCAAGAGCACTGACGACAGCAGCAGCAGCAGCAGCAGCAGCAGCGGAGATGCAAAGAGTGCTGCCGGCACTTTCTTCTCTTCAGCAGCGGCAAGACTGTCTGCTTCGCAGCAAGAGCAGCAGGAGCAGCAGCAGCAGCGCAAGAAGAGCAGGGGAGAGGCTTTACAGGAAACACTTGAGGCTGTTCCTACAGATGAGGATAAGCAGCAACAACAGCAGCAGCAGCAGCAACCACAGGAGGAATTCTTGCACCAGCAGCAAGAGAAGCTGCAGCAGCAGCACGAGGAGTTGCAGCAGCTACTGCAGCAGCAGCAGCAGCACCTAGATGGCTTCTCCTTCCTGCCGTTCACAGCCAGAGCCCAAGTCGCCGCAGCACGTGGAGAAGCATCTGCTGCTGCTGCTGCTATTACCAGCAGCAGCAGCAGCAGCAGCACTGGGGCTGAGTTGTACAGAGAAATAAGAGGAAGGATTAGGGCTGCTACTGTGCAAGCTCTGGAGGAGAACAGGAAGCGGCACGAGCTGCTGCTGCAGCAGCTGCAGCAGCAGCCGCAGCAGCAGCCGCAACAGCAGAAGCAGCAGCAGCAAGGGCCTGCGTTGTCTCTGCCGTTTGGAGGCAGTGCGGCATCCTTTTCAGCAGCGACAGCAGCAGCAGTGGAAGCAGCAGCAGCAGCAGCACAGAAGGACCCTGCGCATACACCTCAAAGCAGAGACAAACTTCTACAGGAAGCATTTGCTCCTATTGCTGCTGCTTCTATTCAGCCCCTAGAGGGAGAAAACCCTGAGCTTTCGGGGTATGCAGCAGCAGCAGCAGCAGCATCAAGAGCAGCAGCAGCAGCAGCAGCAGCAGCAGCAGCAGCTTTTGTTTGTATTTCCTCTCATGATATTTTATGTTTGTGTCTGCAGGTCGCAACTTTTGAAGAAAGCAAAAGCACACCGAAAAAGAGAATGTAATTGCTAAACCCTAAACCCTAAACCCTAAACCCTAATAAACCCCCCAACCGCCAACCCTCGAGGGCTAAACCCTAAACCCTTGAACTAATAATCAAACCCACGCCTCCAGGAGGATGCTGCTGTAGGTCGCCTCTCTAGATAGGGTTTAGGGTTTAGGGTTTAGGGTGTATGCTTTAGGGTTTAGGGTTTGTGTTTTTATGTGTACTAGATGCGGACTGCTGTTTGGTGGAGACGGCGGGAGAAGAGAGCAGCAGCAGCAGCAGCTGCGGCAACAGCAGCAGCAGCAGCAGCAGCAGCAAGGAGGGAGCAGCAGAAAATAATTCGTGGCTGCAGCAAACTGCAGCAAACCGCCAGCGACTTGCAGAGGCCCTCGGGGGCCGTCTAGGCGCAACGAAACTTCGCTGCATTCTCTCTTGTCTCTCTCAAGGTAAGCAGCAGCAGCAGCAGCAGCAGCAGCAGCAGCAGCTGGAGCTACAACAGCAGCTGTAGCTGCAGCGGCAGTAGCACCCTTGCACCAAGCTGTTTGTGCTGCTGCAATCGCAGCCGCGTAGACAGCAGCAGCAGCATAGAACCTGCTAGCAGCACCACAAGCAGCAGCAGCAGCAGCAGCAGACGCATGCATTGTATTTGTGTTGCTGCAGAGCAGCAGTTGGAGCTGCTGATTGAAATCGCCGCACAAAGCGAAGCCCTCAAAATTATCGTAAGAGAAAAACAAATAAATAAATAAATAATAAATATTAAATAATAAATAAATATAAATAATAATAAGCAAGTGAATAGATAATAGATATATAACAAATATTAAATAGTTTATTTGCATGCATATTATGTAAATATATATATATATATATATATCCGTATTAGGGTAATTATGTTTATTTTAATGAATGTTTATTGTACATAGTATTACATCTTA
>NW_013549844.1:0-2500 GCF_000499425.1 Eimeria acervulina
TGCTTCATAGGGGCCCCCTTCTTCCCCTCAGGGCCCCCTCTAAGCTTTATGGGGGCCCCCCTCCGCTTTATGGGGGCCCCCCTCCGCTTCATGGGGGCCCCCCTCTGCTTCAGGGGGGCCCCCCTGTGCCCTGTGGGGGCCCCCGTTTGCTGTGGGGGGGCCCCCGTTTGCTGTGGGGGGGCCCCCGTTTGCTGCGGGGCCCCTCACCCCACAGCGCTGCTGCTGCTTTAGGCGGGGGCCCCCATGAGGGGGATGGGGGGCCCCCTGAGATTCCTGATATGTTTGATGTAGCAGACGACTTAGACTTGCAGCGCGAAGCTGCACATAAAGAAATTTTAACTCTTATTGAAGAAGAAGAAGACAGGAGGCAAGCACAGCGCCACGCAGGGCGTGCTGCTCAGCCACTTGCAGCAGCAAACATCAGCAGCAGCAGCAGCAGCAACAGCAGCAGCAGCAAAAGAGCTACAGTGGGAGATCGGCTCTGGCCTTTGAGCTCTTCTCAAGATCCTGCTGCTGAATTGTTGTCTCTCTTTGAACCCCCTGATGCTGCTGCCGCTGCTGCAGCAGGTGGTTCTGCTGCTGCTGCTGCTGCTGCTGCACCAACAGGTTCTGGTGCTGTTGCAGCAGCAGCAGTACCTGTCGCAGCTGCAGATACTGCCTATTCTTTGAGTAGCAATAAAATAAAGCAAAGGGAAGCAGACAGCAGCAGCAGCATTACAGGGGCCCCCACTGCGGCGCAGAATCTGCTGCATGGGGGCCTCTCTCTTGCTGCTGCAGCAAAGGTGCTGCAGCGCCTCGTTGCTGCTACTCCTTTGCGTGGAGAGCATCTAAGACAAGACCCTCGCTTTAGCAGCTTATTAGCTGTTATAGACTGGGGCATGCAGCAGCAAGTGCTACTCATGGCCAGCAGCAGCAGCAGCACCAGCAGCAACAGCAGCAGCAACAGCAGCAGCAACATGGGCACTACCACCGTCAACAGCAGCAGCAGCAACAACAGCAGCAGGGTCAGCGTATCTGACTTGTGCAGTGTTGCTGCTTCTCTGGCTTCTCTAAAGCTGCGGTGGGGCATAGACAATTTGCTGCGCTCTTTGGTGCTGCTGGGGATTAAGAGAGCAGCAGACTTCAACCTGAAGGAAGCAGCAGCCTTCCTGCTGCACCTTGCTGCAGCAGCAACACCAACTTATAACCCAATACAAAAGACAATACTTCACAAATTCAGACCCCCTCTCGCTGCAGCCTTTCGTCGAGCTGTTGTTGCTGCTGCTGCTGCTTCTGGCAGCAGCAGCAGCAGCAGCAGCAGCAACAGCGTCAGCATCAGCAACAACAGCAGCAGCAGCAGCAGCAGCAGCGTGGAGAAGGACAGGTATTCAGCTTTTGAGTTGTGCCGATTGCTGCTGCTGCTGCTGCCTCTTTTTTTGTCTTTCGATTTGCTTGGAGATGAACTGCCGCACTGTCTGCAGCTGCTGCTCACTAACGGCCCCTGGAAGGCAGCAGCAGCAGCAGCAGCAGCAGCAACAGGAGCAGCAGCAGCAGCAACAGCAGCTGAAGCAAATGCAGCAACAGATGAAGTAGCTGCAACAACAACAGCTGGAGCAGCGGTAGCTGAACCCACAACAGCAGCAGCAGAAGCAACAGAAGCAGCAGCAGCAGATGCAACAGAAACAGCAGCAGCAGAAGCAGCAGCAGCAGCACTAGCAGGGGCCATCAGACCCGGGGAGCTTGCTGCAGCAGCAGCAGCTGCTGCTGCTTCACCGCAGCTGGAGCAAAACAAGAGCCTATGGAAGCATTTAAAAGAAGCAGCAATAAAACTCAGCAAAACCCTAAACCCTAGAGAAGCAATCACCTTCTGCACAACCCTCAACCAAGTAAAACCCTAAACCCTAAACCCTAAACCCTAAACTATATGCCTGAACTCTACGGCCGAACCCTAAGCCCCAAAGCATAACTTTAAACCCTACAGCCTAAGCCTAAACCCTGCCGATAAACCCTAAACCCTAAACCCTAAACCCTAGGTGAGTTTGAGTCTTCATGTGTCGCCTGTTGGTGTTTATACCTCTAACCAAGAAGAGCCTGTTGCAGGTGCATTAGGGTTTACTAGGGTTTACTAGGGTTTACTAGGGTTTATTAGGATTTTATTAGGGTTTGCAGGGTTTGTAAGGGTTTATAAGGGTGATTGAGGGTTTATTAGGGTATATTAGGGTTTACTAGGGTTTACTAGGGTTTGTTAGGGTTTACTAGGGTTTATTAGGGTTTATTAGGGTTTACTAGGGTTTACTAGGGTTTATTAGGGTTTAGGGTTTGTAAGGAGTTGTTTGTTTGGTGGGTGTGCAGGTAGAAGAAGAATATACACAAGTGCTGCTGAGCGTTAGGCAGCAGCTGCAGCAGCAGCTGCCGCTGCTGCCTTCTTCAAGTGTACGTGCTGCTGCTGCTCTTGCTGCTGCAGCTTCACAGAGACACCCCGAGATGCAGCAGCTGCTGCAGCTGCTGCAGCAGCAGCTGC
>NW_013549844.1:7500-20560 GCF_000499425.1 Eimeria acervulina
ATATATAGACATAGATACATGCACATAGAAAGAGAGACAGAGACAGAGAGAAAGAGATAAACTAAGAGAAAGAGACAGACAAAGAGACAGACAAAGAGAGACAAACAAAACGAGAAAATAAACATAATGAAGGCGTACCTGAGTATGAATAACATCTACATAATGCAGCTTCTGCTTCGGATTGCTGTGGCTTGTTCCAGGCTGCTGCAGCAGCAGCTGCTGCTGCTGCTGATCTGCTGCTGCTGCTGCTGCTGCTCTCTTTGCAAGGACCTGTGTCTCAGCCTTCAGCTGTCTAGACAGCACGCGGTAGCAATCTAAGTCTCGCTGCAGCTGCTCTTGCTGCTGCTGCTGCAGCTGCTGCGCTGCACTCATCTCCGCTAGCTGCTGCTTCAGCCCCGCTGCAGCACGCGCCTCCCTCAGTGCAGCAGCAGCAGCAGCCTGCAGCAGCAAACAATCCACGACCTAACTATATAATATATAGACGTATAAACAAACAAGTAAATAAATAAATATAAATAAATAAATAAATATAAATAAATAAATAAATAAATAAATATATTCAAATAACAAACCCTAAAAGTGAAAAGTGCGGCTATCTTTAATCTGCATGCACAACTCCATCTACTCTGCTGCTGCTACTGCTGCTGCTGCTGTTGCTGTTGGTGCTGCTGCTACTCTTGCTGCTGTTGTTCTTGCTGCTCCTCCTGCTGCTGCTACTGCTACTAGTCCTGCTGCTTCTGTTGTTGCTACTGATACTGCTCATCCTGCTTTTGCTGCTGCTGCTTGTGCTGCTGTTTTTGCCTCTGCTGCTGCTGCTACTGCTGCTGCTTCTGCTGCTGCACCTCTGCTTTTTCTTTCTGCAGCAGCAGCACTCGATTCTCGGAGTTGAGCTTGTGAATGCGCTCTCCTTGTCTCTTCATTTCCTGCTGCAGCTGCTGCGCTGCTGTTCTGTGCTGCAGCGCTTGCTCTGCTAGCTGCTGCAGCTGGTGCTGCAGCTGCTGCTGCATTGCTCGGCCCCCTATAGACGTCTCCAGCACAGCAGCATGCTGCTCCCGCTGCTGCTGCAGTTGCTGCTGCAGCAGCTCGATCCGCTGCTCTGCTGCTTTCAGCTGCTGCTGCAACTGCTGCTGCTGCTCCAGCGGCAGCAACTCAACAAGATCTGCTGCATTATCCCGCGATGTTTGCTGCAGCAGCTGTCTCCGCAGGTTTTGTGATTGCTGCTGCTCCTGCTCCAGCTGCTGCTGCAGCAATTCCTGCTGCTGCTGCGCCTGCTGCAGCTGCACTGTTAACTCCCCAGCAGCAAGCAGCTGCTGCTCTGTCTCGTGAGCCTGCTGCTTCAGCTGCTGCAGCGTGTCTTGTAACTCTATGCCTCTTTGCTGCAGCTGCTGCTGCAGCAACCGGATCTTGCTGCTGGCTGCTAGCTGCTGCAGCTGCAGCTCCTGTGTCTCTTGCCGCAGCTGCTGCAGCTCGACAGCAGCAGCGTCTCCTTTGCTGCTCTGCAGCAGCTGCTGTTGCTGCTGCTGCAGCTGCTGTTGCAGCAAGACAACTTTCTCCTGCTCCGACTCCAGCTGCTGCTGCAGCACCTCATGCTGCCTCCTAAGTGCTGCATTTTCTTGTAAGGAGCGGCTGTGCTGCTGCTGCATGTCTTTGTGCTGCTGCAGTTGCTGCTGGTGTTGCCGTTCTTGCTGCTGTTGCTGCTGCTGCAGCTGCTGCAGTTGCTGCTGCACCTGCTGCAGTTGGGTCCGAACTGCGGCTGCTTCTTCTGCATCCCCCACGAGGGTCTTCTCTGCTGCATGCAGTTGCTGCTGCAGCGTATCTTGCTGCTGCTGCAGCTGTTTCTGCTGCAGTTGCTCCTGTTGCTGCTGCAGCTGTCTCTCTTGACGGTTTAGCAGCTGCTGCTGCTGCTTCAGCTGCTGCTGAGCTTCCCGCAGGTCGTAAAGAGCTTTTTCATGTTGCTGCTGCAGCTGCTGCAGCGCGTTCGCTGTTTTCTGCTGCTGCTGCACTTTCGTTTGCAGCGCATGCATTTCTTGCTGCTGCGCTGCAGCACGCCTCTGCAGCTGCTCTGTTTCTGCTAGCTGTCCAGCTAGCTGCGTCTCCAGGTCTGCTGCTGCTTGCTGCAGCAGCGTCCGCTCACGGGTTGTCTCCTGCAGCTGCTGCATGCGGTTTGCGGCTTCCTGCTGCAGCTGCTGCAGCTGCTGCTTCAACTGCTGCTGCTGCCGCTCCGCTTGCTGCAGTGCAGCAGCAGCTTCTTTCTCGCTGCTGCTAGCTGCCCCCTGTAGCACAGCAAGCTTCTGCTGCTGCTGCTGCCGCATACTCTTTTCTTGCTGCAGCTGCTGCCGCAGGTGCTGCGCCTGAGACACCAGCCGCTGCTGCTCCTGCTCCCAGCTACGTTGCTGCTGCTGCTGCTGCTGCAGCTGCTGCTGCTCCTTCTCCTCAGACTTTTGCAGCGTCCGCTGCAAAGCAGCAATCTGCTGCTGCTGCTGCTGCATCACTCTACGTTCTTCCACCTGTGTCTGTCTAGCTTGCTGCGCTGCTGCCCTGGCAGCAGCAAGCTGCTGCTGCAGCTGCAGCACCTGCTCTTGTTGCTGTTCTAAAAGGGCCTCTTGATCTCGCTGCTGCTGCTGCTGCAGGCTCTGGAATAGCTGCCCCTCATCAGCAGCAGCGTCAAGCTGCTGCTGCAGTTGCTGCTGCTGCTGCTGCGCTTCTTTGAGAGACTGCTGCTCCTGCTGCAGCAGCCGCTCTGTTTCTCGCAGCTGCTGCAGCAACTTGTCGTTGTCCTGCTGCTGCTTCTGCTGTTGCTGCTGAGATTCTTTCTGCCTCGTCTCTGCCTGGAGCAGCAGCAGCTCGAGCTCCTTTGAACGCTGCTGCTGCTGCAGCAGCTGGCTATACACCCCATCCGCTTCTGCTTCAAGCCGCTGCTGCTCCTCTGTGAGGCGCAGCACATTCTGCTGCTCTGTCTCTGTGGCTTGCTGTTGCAGTTGAAGCATGCGCTCGTGCTGCTGCTGCTGCTGCTGCAGCTGTTGCTGCGCCTCAGCAGCAGCAGCGCGCGCCTGCTGCAGCTCTTTTGCTGCTGCTTGCAGCTCCTCTGTCAAAGCAGCACAACGAGAAGCTATTTGGCTTTCTGTCTCTCTCTCCCTAACATCAGCAGTTTGCAGCTGCTGCTGCAGCTGCTGCAGCAGCCGCTGCTGCTGCAGCTCGCGTCGCTGGGTTGCATGCAGAGCCTCAGTAGCAGCAGCAAGCTCCGCGCGGGTCCTTGTGTGCTGCTGCTCTACCATTCGCAGCTTCTGCAGCTCCTGCTGCTGCTGCTGCTGCTGCTGCAGCTGCCGCTGTAGCTCCTGCTGCTGCTGTTGCTCTCTATAAGCGCTTTGCTGCTGCGCTGCCTCCAGCTTCTCACCAAGCTGCTTCACCTCGCCTTCTGCTGCTACGACATCCTGATGTCGCTGCAGCAGTTCAGCTTGCAGCTGTTCAAGTTGCTGCTGCTGCTGCTGTTGCTGCTGCTGCAGCTGCTGCTCCCTCTGCGCTGCTTCCTGCAGCAGCTGCCGCAGCGACGCCGCTTCTGCTGCCACGGAGCCTTCCTTTTGCTGCGCTGCTCGCAGCAGCCGCTGCTGCTGCTCCAGCTCCCGCTGCAGTCGTGCTGCTGCTCGCTGCTGCTGCTGCAGCTCCTCATCAACCCCTGCCCTTGTCATGCGCAGCAGCTGCCGCTGCTCCTGCTGCTGTTGCTGGAGCTGCTGCAGCGTTTCGCGGTGCTGCTGCTCCGCTTCAGTTTTACGCTGCAGCTGCTGCTGCAGCTCGAAGCACCTTTGCTGCTGTTCGAGCGTTGCTTCTCGCTGCTGCTGCAGCAGGTCCGCCTGCTGCTGCAGTTGCTGCTGCAGCACGCTGCTGCTGCTGCTCCTGTGCCTCTCAGCTGACTCCAGCTCTGCCTGAAGCACTTGAGATCGTTCACTGGCGGCTCTTGCTTCTTCTTGAGCTTGCTGCAGCTGCTGCTGCTGCAGCACCAGCTCCTGCTGCTGCTGCTGCAACTCCTGCTGCAGTGTCCTGCAGCGCTCCATAAGGCGCTCGCTCTCTGCTTCTGCTGCTTCTTTTGCTGCCTCGTTCTGTCGTGCAAGGAACTCCGCTTGCTGCAGCAGCTGCTGCTGCTGCTCTTCCTGCAGTTGGTGCTGCAGCAGCCGCCCCTGCAGCGCATCATTTTGCTGCTCTGCTGCAGCAAGACTCAGCTGCTGCTCGTCTTGCTGCGCTTCGATCTCGCGCAGCCGCAGCCGCAGCGCTTCTGTTTCCTCTCTTAGCTGCTGCAGCAGCTGCTGCTGCAGCAGCTGCTGCTCCTTTCGCTGCGCGTGCCTCGACTGGTGCAGCAGCTGCTGCTGCACTGCTGCATCTTGCTGCTGCTGCAGCTGCTGCCGCAACTCATTACTCTCCTGCCACGCACGCTGCAGCTGCTGCTCTGCTGCTTCCAGCTGCATGCGGTATTCTCTGTAGCGTTGCTGCAGCAGAAGCGCATTTGGCTGCTGTTGTTGTTGCTGCTGCTGCTGTCGCTCCAGCAGCTGCTGCACAGACGCCCGCTGCAGCTCGCTTGCATGCAGCTGCTGCTGCAGCTGCTGCAGCGACTCCCGCAGCACTGCAACTTCCTGCTGCAGTGCCATACGCTGGCTTGCTGCTAGGGGCTCTTCTCTTGCTGTGCTGCTGATTTGCTGCTGCAGTTGCATGCACGTCTGCTGAAGCTGCTGCAGCAGCTGCTGCTGCTGCTTCACCTGACCGAATGCCGCCTCACAAGCAGCAACAAGTCTCTCCTCATTTGCTTCGAGTGTCTCTTGCTGCTGCGCTGAGGCCCGCAGCTGCTGCCGCAGCTGCAGCAACTCCCGCTGCTGCTGCAGCAGAGTCTCCATTTGTTTGCTCTTTGCTTCGTTCGATTGCTGCAGCAGCTCCTGCAGCCTCGCCAGTTGCTGCTGCTGGTGTTGCTGCTGCTGCTGCTGTCGCCGCCTTTGCTGCTGAGACGCTGCAAGCCCTTCCGAAGCCGCGAGCTGCTGCTGCTGCTGCTGCAGCTGTTGTAGCTGCTGCTGCAGCGCTGCCTCCCGCTGCTGCAGTGCAGCAAAAGAATCGTTTGTGCGTTCGACTGCATACTGCGCTGTCTCCAGGGCCTCAGTTAAAGAAGCAATTTGCTGCTGCTGCTGCTGCTGCTGGAGCTGCGCTTCTTGCTGCAGCTGTTGCTGCTTCCTCTGGGCCTCAGCAGCAGCAGCAACCTGCTGCTGCACTGCAGCATTACGAGCAGACTCTGCTGCTTCAACTCGCTGCTGCTGCAGCTGCTGCTCCAGCCGCAACGCATGCAGCTCCTGCTGCAGCAGCTGCATGCGGTGCATGGCATCGTCTGCTGTATCTTTGTACTGCTGAAGCAGCTGCTGTTGTTCCTGCTGCTGCTGCTGCTGCTGTTCCTGCTGCTGCTGAGCAGCAGCAACCTGCTGCTGCTGCAGCGCAGCCTCCTGCTGCAGCACCTGGCAGCGACCATCTAGCAGCTGCAGCTGCTGCTGCAGCGAAAGCCTCTCCGCTTCCCCATTACTTTCTATGTTTCTTAGCAGCAGCTCAAGCTGCTGCCGCTGCTGCTGCTCTTGCTGCAGCAGCAGCTGCGCCTGACGTTCGCGGGCGTTTGCTGCAGCAAGCGCGTCCTGCTGCTCCAGTGCTGCGGCTTGCTGCTGCTGCTGTCGACGGCGCAGTGCATGCAGCTGCTGCCGCAGCCCCGTTGCTTCTGCTGCTTCTGCTGCCTTCAATTGCTGCTCTCTCCCCAGCTGTCTCCTCAGGTTCGCTGCTTCTGCCTGCACCTGCTGCAGCAGCAGCAGCTGCTGCTGCTGCTGCTCCCCCAAGGCGCTTGCGCCGAGAATCTGTTGCTGCTGCTGCTGCCGCAGCAGCGCAACCTCCTCGTCTGCTTGCCACAGCTGCTGCTGCAGCAGCAGCAGCTGCTGCTGCTGCTCTCTGCAGCGCCGCTGCAAAACCGTCTCCACTGCGGAGACAGGAGCTGCTGCAGTGCTGTCGTTCAAGTCTGGCTGGAGCTGCTGCTGCTGTTGCTGCAGTCGCGAGTCTTGCAGTTGTTGCTGCTGCATGCGAGACTCTTCCAGCAGCACGTGCTGCTGCTGCAGCATTTGCTGCTGCTGCTCTATCCTTCCTAGCAGCTCTTTGACGGTGTCAGTGAGGACAGCGAGGTCGCTCTCAACGGCTCCTCGTTGGCTGATAGAGAATGGTTGCTGCTGCTGCTGCTGCTGCTGTTGCTGCTGCTGCTGCTGTTGCTGCTGCTGCAGGAGCAGGTCTCTGGTGTATGTGTCTAGCTCAGCTACCACCTGCTGGAGGTGCTGCATTTCCTGCTGCTGCTGCTCCAGTTGCTGCTGCAGCCGCTGCGCCTTCCTCTGCTCCCTCTGGGCGATAGCCTCCTGCTGCTGCAGCTGCGAGAGGGCCCCATTGAGCTTTGCTGCATCTTCGCGCTGCTGCTGCAGCAGCAGCTGCTGCTGCTGCAGAGCCTCCGTGTTCGTCTGCTGCGCTGCACGCAGCATCATACGCAGCCCATCGACTTCCCCAAGCAGTGTTGCAGCAACTGCTGCTTCCGGCTGTTGCTGCTGCTCCTGTTGCTGCTGCTGCTGTTGGCGCAGCAGCCTCTGCTGCTGATCCTGCAGCTGCTGCTGCTGCTGCTGCTGCTGGAAGGTTGCCAGCATGTCGTACTTGGACTCGGCTGCAGCAAGGCGCGCTGCAGCACGAGCTGCTTCCTGCTGCTGCTGCAGCAGCTGCTGCTGCAGCTTCTCTGCTTCTGCACTGAAATGCGCAGCACGCGCTGTCTCCGCAGCCAGGCGGTCTTGTAGGAGAGCTGTCTCCTCTGCTGCTGCTGCTACTTGCTGCTGCAGCAGCAGCAGCTGCTGCTGCGCCGCAGCATCAGCATCCAGCTGCAGGCGACTGGCATTGAGCTCTTCATTGAGTTGCTGCCGCTCTATCTGCTGTTGCTGCTGCAGCAGCTGATGCTGCTGCCGCTGTTGCTGCAATTGCTGCTGCACTTCAACTAGCTGCTGCCGCTTTGTTGCTAGCTGCTGTTCTGCTGTCTCCGCCCGAGCGCTCCAGTAAGCGATTTCGCGCTGCTGCTGCTGCTGCTGCATTTGCTGCATGCGCATTTGGTGCTGCAGCTCGCTTAGCTGCCGCTGCTGCTGCA
Organism: Eimeria acervulina; assembly: GCF_000499425.1. Taxonomy (NCBI): domain Eukaryota; phylum Apicomplexa; class Conoidasida; order Eucoccidiorida; family Eimeriidae; genus Eimeria; species Eimeria acervulina. The sequence goes on from NW_013549844.1 coordinate 14,675, forward strand.
GCAGCTGCTGCTGCTGCTGTTCATCATACATCCGCGATTGCTGCAGTACAGCACCATCTGCCACCCCTGCTTCTGCTTCTAGCAGCTCTTTCTCCTGCTGCAGTTTGTCTCTATCTGCAGCAGCAAACTGCAACTGCTGCTGCAGCTGCTGCTGCGTCTCTTCCCAGTCCAGCTGCTGCTGCTGCCACTGTTGCTGCTGCTGCTGCAGACGCCCCTCCAGATCCTCACACTGCTGCTCCCTTTGCTGCAGCTCCAGCTTCACTTGCTGCAGCTGTTGCTGCTGCTGCTTCACCTGCTGCTCTAGGCGGCCGATGTGAGCCTGCAGCTGCTGCTGCTGCTGCTGCTTCGCAGCTTCAAGGGAGTTGCGCTGTCTTGTTATCTTGGCTAGCTGCTGCTCTGCTGCTGCTGCTGCTTGCTGCAGCTCCTGCAACTGCTGCAGCTGCTGCTGCGTTTCGGCTACTCCGGCGAGCTGCTGGCGAGTTTCATCCTGCTGCTGCTGTTGCTGCTGCTGCTGCTCCCGCTGCTGCTGCAGCTGCTGCTGCAGCAGGTCCCTCTCGCCTTGAAGGCCCTGAATAACTCTTTCTTTTTCCCTTGCAGTTTGCTGCGCTATCTCTAGCTGGTCGGTGATTTGCTGCTGCTGCTGCTGCTGCTGCTGCTGCTGCCTCTCGAGCTGCTCCAGCTGCGCCTGCTGCGAGGCGCGCTGCTGCTCCTGCTGCTCCTCTCTTGCTGCTGCAGCTGCTTCTGCTGCTTGCATCTGCTGCTGCAGCGAAGCAATCTGCTGCTCTTGCAGCCGAAGCTGTCTCCTCAACGCCCTGCTGTCCTGCTCAAGCTTGTCTTTCTCTGCCCTCAGTTGCTGCTGCTGCTGCCGCTGCTGGGTAAGCCACTGCTGCTGCTGCTGCTGCAGTAGCTGCCGCTGCTGCGCGGCCTCTTGCAATGCTGGCAGCTGCTGCAGCTGTTCCTCAAGCTGCTTGTTTTGCTGCTGCAGCAAGTTTGCTGCTGCTTCTGCTGCAGATAGCTGGGCACTAAGGCCGTCCTGCGCCTTTGTTGCTTCATCTACTTGCTGCAGCAGCTCTTCCTTTTCTGCTGCTAGCGTGCGCACCTCGGTTTGCTGCTGCTGCTGCTGCTGCCGCAGCTGCTGCAGCTGAGTATACAGCTCGTCTCTCCGCTGCTCTGCATTTGCTGCTGCCTGGCGATGCATTTCAATGGTATCTGCTAGACCTTGCTGCTCCTGCTGCTGCTGCTGCTGCAGCAGTTGCTGCTGCTCCTCAGCAAGCTGCAGCTGCTCCTCCAGCTGCTGCCCTTGCTGCTGCAGCTGCTCTGCCCTCTCTAAAGCCTCATCATATGCTTGCTGCAGCTCCTGCAACTCTTTCCCTTGTGCTGCTGCTGTTGCTGCTGCCTCCTCTACCTGCCTGGCGAGGTCCTCAGCCCGCTGCTGCTGCTGCTGCACCTCCTGCTGCAGCTGCTGCACCTCCTGCCGCAGCAGCTTCTCCTTGGCCTCATACGAAAGCTGCTGCTCCTTATGCCCTTCTTGCAGGCGTTGATATTGCTTCTGCAGCTCTTCAAGCTGCTGCTGCTGCTGCTTCTTCGTCTTCTTCTGCTGCTGGGCCTGCTGCTGAAGCTCCTGCTGCAGCTGCTGCAGCTGCTGCGCATGCCGCTGCTCAGCCTCTGTCTTTTGCTGCTGTAGTTGCTTTGCTGCTGCAGTCTTTTGCTGCTGCAGCTGCCTCTGCAAAGACAAGTTCTCTTCGTATCTTGTGTTAGCTAGCTGGCGCTGTCTGTCTAGCTGCTGTTGCTGCTGCTGCAGCAGCAGCATCTGCTGCTGCTGCTGCCTCTCCGCGCTCTCCTCCCGGTGCTTAGATGCAGCTAGCTCGCTCTCAGCAGCAGCACGGCCTTCCTGCACGTCACTCAGGATCTGCTGCAGCTGCTGCAGCTGCTGCTGCTGCAGCTGCTGCGCCTCTTCCTTCAACGTCAACTGCTGCTTTGCTGCAGCAAGCTCTGCTTCGGCGGCGGCGAGAGCTGCAGCAGCCTGCTGCTTCTGCTGCTGCTGGTCCTGCTGCAGCTCCTGCAGCTGTTGCTGCAGTTGCTGACGCTGCTGCTGCATGTGTTTCATATCTGCTGCTGCGCGTGATTGGGATTGCAGCAGCTGCTGTAGCTCCGCGCTTTGTTCTGCTGATGCTGCAGTCATCTGCTGCAGCCGCTCTTCAAGCAGCAGGCGCTGCTGCTGCGCCTCCTGCTGCTGTTGCTGTTGCTGCTCTGCCTCCGCTGCGCGCTCCTCGTGCTCCTGCTTCAGCTGTTGCTGCTGCTGCTGCAGCTTTTGCTCCTGCTCCTCCAGCTGTTGCTGCTGCTTCTCCAGCTGCTGCTGCTGCTGCTGCAGCTGCTGCCGCGCCTCCGCTTCCGCTGCGTAGATGCGCTGATGCTCGCTGCGGCTTTCGAGCAGCAACTGCTGCTGCTGGTGCTCTCTTTGTGCTGCTTGTTGCTGCTGCTGCTGCAGCTGCTGCAGCTGCTGCTTTTGCAGTTTGATTTGCTGCTGCTGTTGCTGCAGCTGCTGCTGCTGCGACTTTAGCTGCTGCTGCTCCTCCTCTGACTGCAGCATGCGTTCTTGCAGTTGTGCCTGAAGCTGCTGCAGCAGCTGCTGCTGCTGCTGGATTTGCTTTTGCTGCTGCTGTACCTTGTGTTGTTGCTGCTGGAGTTGCTGCTGGAGTTGCTGCTGCAGCTGCTGTGCTTCCCTTTGCTGCTCCTCAGTCAGCAGCTCTGTCTGCTTCTGCTGCTCTGTTTGCTGTTTCTGCAGCTCCTCCTGCTGCTGCAGCCGCTGAAGCAGCAGCGCTTCCTGCTGCTGATGCTCTTCTAGCAGAGTGGTTTGCTGCTCTGCCAACGTCTGCTGCTGCTGCAGTTGAGCAGCGAGCTTCTGCTGCTGCTCTTGCTGCTCTGCTGCAGCAGCAGCGCGGCTTGCAAGTGCAGCAGAAGCCTCGTCCAGCTGCTGCTGCAGCTGTTTGTTTTCTCTCTGCAGCAGCAGCAGCTGCTGCTGCTCTTTGCTGCTGCGCTCCCGCGTCTCGGATAGAGACTTGGTGAGGTGCTCTTGCTGCTGCAGCATTTGCTGTATTTGCTCCTGCTGCTGCTGCAGTTGGTCCTGTGCCTCCTGCTGCTGCTGCTGCAGCTGCTGCTCGTGTTGTTGCTGCTGCTGCTGCGCGTTGCGCTCATAGGTTTGTTCTTGTTCTTGTTGTTGCTGCTGCTGCTGCTGCAGGCGTTGGCGGAGCTGATCAGCGACCCGCTGCTGCTGCTGCAGTTGCTCGTTTGCTGCTGCTGCTGCACGCAGCGCAGCATCTAGCCGCATGCGCAGCTCTACCATCTCCTGCTGCAGCTCTAAGTGCTGCCTTTCTGCTTCAGACGACAGCAGGTGAAGTTTTTGCTCTGTCTCTTGTAGTTGTGCTGCTAAGTCGTTGCTTTTTGCTTCGGATTGCTGCAGCTCCTGCTGCAGCTGCTGCTGCTGCTGCTGCAGCTCTGCTGCCTCCTGCAGCAGCTCCTGCTCACGGGCCTGCTGTCGCTGCTCCCGCGCTGCTGCGTGCTGCTGCTGCTGTTGCAGCAACTGCTGCTGCTGCTGCTGCAGCCTTGCGACCTCCTGCTGCAGCGCAGCGCGGCTTTCTGCTTCAGCTTGCTGCGCTTGCTGCAGCGACTGCTGCAGCAGCTGCTGCTGCTCTTCGTGGCGCTTCTGCATCTCCTCTCCCTCAGCAGCAGCTTGCTGCTGCAGCTGCTGCAACTGCTGCAGCACTTCCTCTTGCTGCTGCTGCTGCCGTTGCTGCAACTGCTGCTGCTGCTGCAGCTGCTGTCTAAGACTAGCAGCCTCAGCGGACAACTCAGCTTTGAGGTCGCCTGCTGCTGCGTGCTGCTGCTGCAGCTCTTCCAATCTGCTGCGCTCCTGCTGCAGCAGCAGCTGCAGTTGCTGGTTCTCAAGCTGAGCTGCTGCGATTTGGTGCTGCAGCTGCTGATTTTGCTGCTGCTCTGCTCGCAGCTGCTCCGCCTTGCGCTGCAGCTGCTGTGTTGCTGCGCTTCGTTCACTGTCTACTTGCTGCTGCAGCTGCTGCTGCAGCTGCTGCAGCTGCTTCTCCGTTGCTATCAGCTTCTCACCAATCTCTGCTGCTTCTGCCTGGCTGCTGCGCAGCTCTAATTTGACTGCTTTGAGTTCCATCTCGTGCGTTTGCTGCTGCTGCCGCTGCTGCTGCTGCTGCTGCTGCGCGCTGCTGCTGCTGCGCTTCTGTCTAGCTTCCAGCTGCTGCTGCAGCAGCTGCAGCTCCTCTTCTGCTTTCCCTGCTCTGCGTACAGCACTCACAAAGTCGCGCGACTGGCGATCATAAAGCTGCTGCAGCAGCTGCTGCTGCTGCTGCGCTGCAGCAAATTCTTCTTGCAGCTGCTGGTAAAGCTGCTGCACGTGCTGCAGCTGCTTCTCTACAGAGCGCTGCCGCCTTTGCTGCTGCTGCTGCTCCTCCTCCTCGTCCTGCTCCCTGTCAGCGCCATCTTGCTGCTCCTCTTGCTGCTGCTGCTCCTGCTCCTGCTGTTGCTGCTGCTGTTCTTCTGTTGCCCGCGGTGCTGCAGCTGTATCCTGTTCTTGCTCCTTTTGCTGCTGCTGCTGCTGCTGCGGCTCTGCTGCTGCTGAGTGTTGCTGCAGCAGTGACACCGCAGCACGCTGCTCCATCGTCTCAGCTAACGACTGAAGGCTCGCGAGCTCGCTAGCGGATTGCTGCAGCTGCTGCTGCAGCAGCTGCTGCTGCTGCAGCAAGGCAGTGTGCTGCTGCTGGAGCTCCTCGAGCTCATCACACTGCCGCTGGTGTTGCTGCAGCAGGCTGCTGTGCTGCTGCTGCAAGGCCTCGAACTCCGTCGTTTGCTGCTGCAGCTGCTCCCTCAGTTGCATGCAGATGTCTTCCAGCTGCCGTGCTGCAGCGCGAGCTTCTCTAGCATCAAGCTGCTGCTGCTGAAGTCGCTGCTCCAGCAACTCGCTGCTTCTTTGCTGCTCCTCAAGGGCATGGCGCAGCTCTGCTGCTTGCTGCTGCAGCAGCTGCTGCTGCTCCTGCTGCTGCTGCAGCAGTTCATCCTTATCTGCTAACGACACACGAAGGCCCTGTGCTTCTTGCTGGTGCTCTTGCTGCTGCTGCAGCTGCCTCTTTGCTGCTGATGCAGTGCGCTCCCTCTCCTGCTGCAGCTGCTGCAGCAGCCGCTGCTGCTGCTCTTCATTCTGCTTCATACGCCTCTTGATGTCTTCTTCTCTTTCTTGTTGCTGCGTGTGAAGCTCGTCTATGAGCTGCTGCTGCTGCTGCAGCTGCTGCTGCTGCTGCTGCAGCTGCAGCTGCTGCAGGTCCATCACCTGGCGCATGCGGCTGAACTGAGCGTTTGCTGCTGCTGCTTCTGCTGCTACTCCTTGCTGCTGCAGCTGCTGCTGCAGCTGCTCCAGCTCTTGCCTTTGGGTTGTTGTGAGTCTCTCTGTCAGCGTTGCAAGCTCTTGCTGCATCTGCTGTACCTCATGCTGCAGCTGCTGCTCGCCGTCTGCTGCTGCTGCTGCGTTTTCCTCCGCGTCTCTCAGCTGTATAGACAGCTCTTCACATCTCCCTCTAAGAGCCTCTGCTTCTGCTGCTGCTGCTGCTGCTTCTCGCTGCTGTGTAGCAGCACGCTGCAGCAGCGCAGCCTTCTCTTCTGCTGCTACCTGCAGCTGCTGCTGCTGCTCCTCTGCCTTGTGCAGCAGCAGCTCCTGTGCTGCGCCGCTGGCCTCCAGTTGCTGCTGCAGCGACCGAACATCCCCTTGCAGCTGCACGTTTTGCTGCTGCAGCTGCTGCAGCAAACCTTCTCGCCCTGAAAGAGCTCCCGCCTGCGGCTCCTGCTGCTGCTGCGGCTGCGGCTGCTGCT
>NW_013549844.1:20660-21994 GCF_000499425.1 Eimeria acervulina
GCCTGCGGCTCCTGCTGCTGCTGCGGCTGCGGCTGCTGCTGCTGCTGCTGCTGCCTCGCCTGTGTACGTAACTCCTGGTCCTGCTGTTGCAGCTGGTGTTCAAGCAGCTGGAGCTGCTGTTCTTGCTGCTGCAGCTGTTCTTCTTGCTGCTGCAGCTGCTCCTCCTGCTGCTGCAGCAGCTGGCCCTGCTGCTGCAGCTGCTGTTGTTGCTGTTGCACCTGCTGCAGCAGCAGCTCCTCTTTGCTGTGCTGTTCTTGCTGCTGCATTTCAGAGTCTCGCTGCTGCAGTTCCTGTTCTTGTTGCTGTAGCTGCTGCTCCTGCTGCTGCAGCTGCTTCTCCTGCTGCTGCAACTGTTGCTCCTGCTGCTGCAGCAGCTGCTGCTGCTGCTGGACTAGTTGCTTTTGCGTCTCTAGCTGTGCTTCGAGCTGCTGCATTTGCTGTTGCTGCTGTTCTTGCTGCTCTACCTTCTTGTCTTCAGCGGCAGCAAGCTGCTGCTGTTCACGTTCTCGCTGCCGCAGCACTTCGCGCTCCTCATCTAGTTGCTGCTGCTGCTGCTGTTGTTGCTGCTGCTGTTGCTGCAGAAGCAACTGCTGCCGTTTAACTTCTTGTGTTTGCTGCTGCAGCTCTGTTCTTTCCTGCTGCAGTTGGGCGCGTTGCTGCTGCACCTCCTGAAGCTGCTGCTGCAGCGCAGCTTCGCGTTCAGTCAGCTGCTGCTGCTGCTGCTGCAGTTCGTGACTCATCACCTGCTGCTGCTCCTTTGCATGTTCTGCTGCATCGGCTGCTGCAGCAGCTGCTGCAGCTTTACCTTGTTGCTGCAGCCTTTGTAGCGCCTGTTGCTCGGTTTGCTGCTGCTGCTGCAGCTGCTGCAACTGCTGCTCCCGCCGCAGCACTTCCTGGTGTAATTCATCCGCCTGCTGCTGCAGCAACTCTAACCTGTGCTCTTGCTGCTGCTGTTGCTGCTGCAGTTGTTCATGTTGCTGCTGCTGTTCGTGCTGCTGCTGCAGTTGTTCATGTTGCTGCCTCAGTTGCTGGTGTTGCTGCTGCAGTTGCTGGTGCTGGTGCTGCAGTTGCTCTTGTTCCTGCAGCACGTGTTGACGTTGCTGCTGCTGCTGCTGGTGCTGCTGCTGCAGCTGCTGGTGCTGCTGCTGCAGTTCATCATGCTGCTGCTGCAGCAGCGAGTACTGATGCGTTATTTCATTCAAGTGCTGCATTACTGTCTCTGCGCGCGACAGCAGCAAACTGTGTGTCTCCTTCATATCTTGCAGCTCGGCCTCCAGCTGCTGCTCCCGCTGCTGCTGCTGCTGCTGCTGCTGCTGCTGCTGCTGCTGCTGCTG
>NW_013549844.1:22094-23839 GCF_000499425.1 Eimeria acervulina
GTCCCCGGTGCTACTGGCTGCATACAGCTGCGTCTCTTGTTGCTGCTGCTGCTGCTGCTGCTGTTGCTGCTGCTGCTGCTGCTGCAGGGCTTCAAGGGACTGCCGCAGGGCCTCCGCCTCCACCGTTGCTGCCCGAAGTTTTGTATGAGTCTGCTGCAGCTCAGCCTGCAGCAAAAGAACCTGCAGCAGCAGCAACAGCAGCAGCAGCACCTGTTTAAAGAAACCCATATCTACACACCTGCTGAAGTGAAGCAGCACAGCAGCAGCAAGAGCAGCAGCAGCAACAGCAAACGAAACAGCGCCTGCAGCTGCAGAAGCGATGCTGACCTCCTGATTTTCATGACGAGAAGAATGCTGCTGCTGCTGCTGCTGCGGCAGCGGTTCGCGCTGCTGCTGTTGCTGTTGCTCAAGCTGCTGCAGCAGCTGCTGCTGCTGCTGCTCTAAGGAGACCACACGCTGCTGCAGCAGCAGCCGCTCTCTATACAAAATCCGCAGCCGCTGCATTCTTCTTTGCGTAATCCCTCGTGATGCTGCGGGGTGTCTACGCAGCTCCCCACGTTGCCGCTGGCCTTCACTGCAGCAGCAGCAGCAGCAAGAGCAGCAGCAGCAGCAGCAGCAGCAACAGCAGCAACAGCAGCAGCAGCAGTAACAGCAACGCAACAAATGAACACATGCCGCATCGCTCCTCCTGCGCCTTGCTGCGGCTGGGCCTGCAACTATTGCTGCTAAACATGCTGCTGCTGCTGTTGCTCCTGCTGCTGCTGCTGCTGCTGCTGTTGCTGCTGCTTACCTACTAGCTGAAGCACCAGAACCACTCGAAATAGGAAGGGAGTCCTGCAGCAAGCTGCTTGGGTTGCTGCCGCTGCTGCTGCTGCCCGAGAGCGACAGCAGCAGCAGGCGCTGCTGTGCAGCAGTGCGCGTTGCTGCTCCTTTCCTTGCTGCTTGAGCGCGAGCTGCTGCACTTGCTGCTGCTTCTTCAACCCACTGCAGCAGCTGCTGCTGCAGCTGTTGCAGCGACGCGTCGCTGCTGCAGCGACGCAGCAGCTCCTCTCGTTTGCTGCATACACACAACCGCCAACGGAGACTACCTGCTGCTGCTGCTGCTGCTGCTGAGGGGGCTGAGGCTGCTGCAGCAGCAGAAGCAGCACGAGCAAACAGCAGCAAGACCAGCACCAGTAAACGCAGCGGCAACAGCAGCAGAACAGCAGCAGCAGCACCGGCCTGACCTGCTGAGGGCCCCTCGCAGCAGCACTGCCTCCTGAGCCTTGTGCAGCAGCTGCTGCTCTTCTGCTGCAGCACGCTGGTGCGATTGCTGCAGCTCTGCTGCTAAGCGGCGAATCTTTCGGGAGGCGCGTCTCCTGAATTGCTGCAGCGGCTGCATTGCTGCTGCTGTCTGCTGCGCCTGCTGCTGTAGCAGCAGCAGCTCTTGCTGCTGCTTTTCATAACTTTCTCTGGCGACCTTGAGCTGCTGCTGCAGCTCCCTGTTCGCCTTTACTGCATCTGTTGCTGCTGCTGACTGCTGCTCGTCTAAAGGCAACGAACAGCTGCTGCTGCTGCTGCTGCTGCTGACAGCAGACCGCTGCTGCGAGTCGCTGCCGATTTGCTGCAGCGAAGTGGCAGCCCTGCAAGTTTTAGGCAGCAGCACACACCCCACAATTGCCTCAGCAGCATCAGCAGCACGAACAGCAGCAGCAACAGCAGCAGCAGCAGCAGCAACAGCAGCAGCAGCAGCAGCAACAGCAGCA
>NW_013549844.1:23939-27641 GCF_000499425.1 Eimeria acervulina
GGAGCAACCGTGCTTACGTGGACAGGGCTGCACTTGCTTCTGAACTCGCTGAGGCATCGCGCGAGGCCTCAGGTTTAACAATGGAGTAACTTCTGCTGCTGCTGCTGCTGCTGCTGCTGCCGGTGCTGCTGCTGCTGCAGCACAATACATTGCCCACATATCGATGCACAAGTCAGAAACAAATATCCTAAACCCTAAACCCTAAACCCTAAAAGAGTGTGCAGTCGTGAAGTTGTGTGGGGCTCACCTTCGCTGAGGTGCGGTGTCTCCTGCAGCAGCAGCAGCAGCAGCAGCAGGAGCTGCTGTCGCTGCATTTTCAGTTGCTGCTGCTGCATGGGTTGCGCCTGCAGCAGCAGAATCTGTTGCTGCTGCTGCTGATGGATCCGCTCCTCCTCGAGCAGCAGCAGCAGCAGACAACCAATCCAGCTGCGAAGACAGGCTCTTAACTTGCGCCTGCAGCAACAGCAACAGCAGCAGCAACAGCAGCAGCAACAGCAGCAGCACGATATTCCTATATTCTCAATAAAGAAGCACCCGTTGTTGCAACACCTGCTGCTTCCTTTGCTATTCTTGCTGGCTCTGCTGTTGCTACGCTGCTGCCGCTGCTGCTGCTGCTGCTGCTGCATCAGCAGCTGCTCGTCTTGGGGTGTATATGCACCTGCAGCATTTGTACTTGAGAATCTCTCTCTCTGATGTCTCTGTCTTTTTGCTGCAGGTCTTTTGCTGCTTTGTAGACTTCGCCGCGCAGCAAATTATTTTGCTGCTGCAGGAACTCCACCTCTGCACGAAGCTTTACACACTGCAGCAGCAGCAGCAGCAGCAGCAGCAGCAGGAGCAGCAAAAGAGGGATAAGCAGCAGAAGAAACCCTCAGTCATCGCAAGACACAGCCGCAGCAGCAGCACAATCAATAGCATAGCAGCAGCAGCAGCAAAATATACTGCAGCAGCAAACCGCTTACTTCTTGGCACGGGGATAAACGCCTCAGTGATGTCCCTCGTACTCCAGCAGCCAGCTGCTGCTGCTGCTGCTGCTGCTGCTGCTGCTGCAGGCGGTGCTGAGGAGTGCGGATCTCACCAGCAGCAGCAGCAGCAGCAGCAGCTTGCGTTGCACTTAGGGTCGAGTAAAAACTAGGAGGCTGTCTCTGAGACAGCAACAGCAGCTCGTGTTGTTGCTGCAGTTGCTGCTGCTGCTGCTGCAGGATCTGTGGGGTGTCTGTGCTGCTGTAACGTCGATGAGAGTCTGAGGTGTATGTACACCCCGAGGCCGGGGGAGGAGTGAAGGTCCTCCTGACTCGCTGCTGAGGCTTCAGCATTGTTGCAGGTGCCCCTGCTGCAGCAGCAGCTGCCGCTGCTGCTGTTGTTGCTCTGCATCCTGGAGCAGCAGCAGCAGCAGCAGCAACAGCAGGCTCGAGGGCACGTAGATATCCCCCAGACAAGCAGGCAGCACAGCGCCGGCCGCAGCCGCAGCGGCTGCTGCTAGGAGGAGCTTCTCCGCTGCCTTGGTGGCCCCACACCCGGCAGTGGGTCACTGCAGCACAGCAGCAGCAGCAGCAGCAGCAGCAGCAGCAGCAACAGCAACAGCAGCAGCTGGTTGGCTGTTGAAATACCCTCTTTCTGTGTTTCTTTCTCCAGCGTTGAGTTGGGGTGTATGTGCAGCTGTTGTGTCTGTGTAGATTTGCTGTTCAGTGTTTTGCCTCTGTTGCTGTTGCTGTTGCTGCTGCTGCTGCTACTGCTGCTGCTGCTGCTGCAACTGTCTCCCTGCGTTTTTATCTTTTTTCTCTCTTTCTCTCGTTTGCATGCACTTACTGTCGTCAGAAAACAAATCGGAGGTTTAGGCGGCGTTTAATCCTTCAACAGAGCCGCAGTAATGCCTGGGGCCCCCAAACCCTAAACCCTAAACCCTAAACCCTAAACCCTAAACCCTCGAAAGACCCTGAGCGGCTCCCATAGGTCCTTTGGAGGCCTTTCTCGCCTCTGTTTGTTTTGCATGCAGCATTAAAAGCAAAAAATAATTTAATTAAAAAGAATTAAATGTTATTAAGGGGCCCCCCCTGGAGGCACCAGCCCCGACCACCCACCCACCCTCTCAGGGTTTAGGGTTTAGGGTTTAGGGTCTAGGGTTTAGGGTTTAGGGTTTGTCTGGGGCTGTGTTTTTGTTTGTCTTTATTTATTTTAATTATTTTTAATAATAAATAATGAAACCACACATAAGGCAGCAAGGATATTTATATTAACGAGATCGCTGCTGCTGCTGCTTGCTGCTGCTTGCTGCTGCTTGCTGCTACTGTTGCTGCTGCTGCTGCTGCTTGTTCCAATGCTGCTGCTGCTTGTTGCTGCTGCTGCTGGCTGCTGCTTGCTGCTGCTGCCTAAGGCCACACACGTATCAATGCTGCAGCAAACACAGCAGCAGCAACCGGTGGTGTCATCCCTGGTTGCAGCAGCAACAGCAGCAGCGGCGGCAGCAGCTGCAGCAGCAGGAGAGGAAGCAATAGCAGCATTTTCAGCAGACAGAATACTATCTGCAGCAGCAGTATCATCAATAGGAACAGCAGCAGCAACAACTCCAGCAACAACTTCAGCAACAGCAGCTGTACAGCACCAGCAATAGCAGCAGCAGCAGCAGAAGCAGAAGACAGATAAAGAAACAAAGAGAGACAGACAAATCTAGACAGAGAAGACACAAGAAAATAAAATAAAGAAGAGCAGCAAGAGATTAAAAACAAACAGCAAAGACAGCCAAGTAAAGCTCAGCAGCAAACAAACAAACAAAGACAGACAAACAAACAGCAGTCTGTCTGTCTGTCTTTGTTTATTTTATTAATATTTGTTCTTAATTTATTTTTGTGTATTATATTTGTTTGTCTGTCTTTGTTTAATATCTTTTGGTTGTATTTGTCTGTCTCTTTAAATGTCTCTCTGTTTCTTTATTTATATTTATTTATATTTATTATATATATTATATATATATTATATATTATATATATATCTTTGTTTCTTTATTTATATTTATTTTATTTATTATATTTGTCTGTCTGTGTTTATATCTCTTTCTTAGTCTTCATTATATTATATTATTATTTATTGTTTATAAATAATAAACAAGCAAAGCCAGCAGCCGTGTACATCTTTATATTTGTTAATAGACATAAAAATAGACAAATATATAAAAAGCAATACTTTGCTAAGCTGTGCATACACCCCAGCAACAAACAAATGTAGCAACATATCCAGGTTCTCTGCTGCAGCAGCAGCACGATATGTTGCTGCTGCAGCAGAGAACCTCCACATCTGCTCCTGCTGCTGGTGATTGAGCTCTTGCTGCTGCTGTTCCTGCTGCTGCTCATGCTGTTGAGCTCTTGCTGCTGCTGCTGCTGCGGGGCAGGGGTGCAAGTCGCAGCAGCCTCTGCAGCAGCAGCCTCAGCAGCAGCAGCAGCAGCAGCAGCAGCAGGAGCAGGAGAATGGGTATTAAAATGTAGCTTTTGCTGTTGCTTGTTTGCATGCAACGCACTTAGCAATGAAGGCGAAGAATATATTTAAATCTATATAACTCAGCGCTGCGCTCTGCAGCAAACAAACACAAAAAATATATTCAATGACTCTTCTTAATAATCAACCTTAACACTTTTATCGGCTATCTCTGCAAGCAAAGAACCAAATAATATAATATAATATATATATATATATATACATATATATATATAT
>NW_013549844.1:27741-30315 GCF_000499425.1 Eimeria acervulina
TATATATATACATATATATATATATGTATATATATATATATATATATATGTATATATGTATATATGTATATATATATGTATATATGTATATATATATATATATTATTTGTTTATATGTATATATATAATATATTAGTTGTTTATTCATTTGTCTATCAATGTAAATATATATATATATATATATATTTAGTTATTTGTTTATTTTATTTGTTTATTTATATATATGTACATTTTGGTCAGACTGTAAGGAGACAAAGAGAGAAGAAAGAAGTTAAAACAAAGAAAACAGCAGCAAGCACAAACAGCAGATAGACAAACAAATATCAAAAATATATCTTGCGGCGCTGCAGCAAACGAAGCAGCAGCAAAAACGCTGCTGCTGCTGCTGCTGCTGCAGTTTAAATAATACATTTAAATATACTTCACCCCCCGTCTGGGAGGACAGCCTCAGCAGCAGCAGCAGCAGCAGCAAAGGGAGCAGCAGCAGTAACAGCACTGAAAGCGCCTGCAGCAGCAACAGCCTCAGTAATAGCAGTAGCAGCAACAGCAACAGCAGCAAGAGCAGCAGCAGCAACAGCAGCAGCAGCAGCATACCGTCGCCATGACGTCTGCAGCGTTGAGAAGCGAACAAGCCAACTGCTGCACTTCTTCCTGCTCCCCCTGCAGCAGCAAAAACAAACCGCCTGTGCTACTGCTGCTGCTGCTGCTGCTGCTGCTACTGCTGTTGCTGCTGCTGCTGCTGCCGCTGCTGCTGCGGGCGTACAATGCTTCCGTATGATATAACCTTGATAGCACAGCTCAAGAGACTCCCCTCAGGGTTTAGGGTTTAAGGTTTGTGGTTTTAAATACGGTTTAGGGTTTAGGGTTTGTGCTTTAGGGTAGGGTTTAGGGTTTAGGGTTTAGGGCCTCACTGGAGTGTACGAGGCCTCCCATATTTTTTGTTCGACTGCACAATATCGCCCTAACAATCTGAAAAACAAAACAAAATAAAATAAAACAAACACAGCAACAATTCTGCTGCTGCTGCTGCTGCTGCTGATGCCTGTGCTGCTGTTTACGATTGGTTGGCTGCTGCTGCAGTTGCTGCTGCTGCAGTTGCTGCTGCTGCATCTGTTGCTGCAGATGCAAAGTGTGTGGATCTCGCTGATCATTGTGCTTGTATCAATTGTGGTGACGGTGTTGCTTCTGCTGCTGCTGCTGCTGCTGCTGCTGCTTCTGCTGCTGCTGCTGCTGCTGCTGCTGCTGCTGCTGCTGCATAAAATAAACCTGAGAAGGCACTCTACCTGCCTTTAAACATAACTCAACTAACCAGCGAGGAAGTCCGCGCTGCGCTGCTTCGCTGCTGCTGTCGTAAGCAAACCAAACCCCTAAAACACTAAACTCTAAACCCTAGACCTTCTCTTGCATCTTCAGAGACGGTGGCTAAGGAGCCCTTCTCCCTCAAACCTAAACCCTAAACCCTAAACCCTAAACCCTAAACCCTAAACCCTAAACCCTAAACCCTAAATCCCAAACGGTAATGCATATGTAGCGCAAATCCTGAACCGTAAAGTTTAAACCTTAAGGCTTAATCCCTAAACCCTAAACCCTAAACCCTAAACCCTAAACCCTAAACCCTAAACCCTAGAGCGTTAGACTCACCATCAAAAGGCGTAGCATAGAGAAGGGTTCGAGCTGCTTTTGTTGCTGAGGCCCCCCCTACCTCCCAGAACTCTAACAAATAGTTCTTGCCTGCGGTGTCTGTACACCTCAAAGGCATTATATTAACCCCACAGGTGCGGTGATAGCCAAGCAGTGCTGGAAGACAAGCAGCTTTATTGCGAGCTGTCTCCCGTGCTGCTGCTGCTGCTGCTGCTGCTGCTGTTGATGCTGCTGATGCTGCTGCTGCTGCTGAGGCTGCAGGGTCTCCTTCGGAGAAGCCGTTACAACCTGCAGCAGAAACAAATGCAGCAGCAGCAGCAACTGCAGCAACAGCAACAGCAACTGCAGCAGCAGCAGCAACTGCAGCAACAGCAACTGCAGCATCAGCACTAGCAGCAGCAGCAACAACAACTGCAGCAGCAACTGCACGTTCAACAGGGCATCCGCAACAGCAGCAAATGCAAAACAATGCAGCAGCAGCAGCTGCTGCTGCTTCAGCTGGACTAGAAGGGTATCGTGAGCAGTCAAGAAACGCAGCAGCAAGAGCATTACCCCCAGCAGCAGCAGCAGCAGCAGCAACAGCAGCAGCAGCAGCAACAGCAGCAGCAGCAGCAGCAACCTCACCATAGCGGTCTTCCTGCTGCTGTGCCAAGCAAGCAGCCCCCAACTCAGCTGCATGCATCTCTAGCAGCTGCAGCAGCGCAGTCTTTCCTGTTGCTGCTTCTCCTACAACAAGTACCCTCAGCACTTCTTCAGAATTGACATTTCTTTTCGAGGGGGCCCCCGACTGAGCATTAACAGGGGGCCCCCAATGGGGGCCCCCAGTACCCTCACCCTCATACGGGGCCCCCATAGGGGCCCCCACGGGGGCCCCCTCAGAGCCCCTATGAAGGGGGGCCCCCATGGGGGCCCCCTCAAAGCCCCTGTTTGAGG
>NW_013549843.1:0-6163 GCF_000499425.1 Eimeria acervulina
TATATATATATATATATATATATATATATATATATATATATGTTCGTTCGCCTGGTATGCTGCTCTGCTGTCTCTTCAGAAAGGAGACAGTCCCTGGCTTCTCTCTCTCTTCTCTCTTTTTGCTGCTGCTGCTGCAGCAATTACAGCAGCTCTTTACTTCTATGCTCGCAACTCAACTCTATACTACCGCTTCATTACACACACTCCACCATGGGGGGCCCCCCTGGGGGCCCCCCTATGGGGCCCCCAGCAAACAGATATAGAGGGGCCCCCCCTGGGGGCCCCCGTATGGGGCCCCCATCACCCAGATGTAGGGGGGGGCCCCCTGGGGGCCCCCCTATGGGGCCCCCTGTGGGCCTTTCTAGGGGCCCCCCTGGGGGCCCCCCTGGGGGGCCCCCACCAGGCAGAAGGGGGCCCCCATCAGGGTGAGGGGGGCCCCCTAGGGGGCCCCCTGTGGGGACCAGTAGGGGGCCCCTATGAGTTGCAGCTGAGCAGCTGCAGCACGGAGGCTGGGGGGAGTTGAGGTGTATGTGGAGATGAATAATAGAGTATATATATTTATTTATTTATTTATTTTATGTTGAGAGACGCATGTGTCTTTGGCTGAAGGGTTTATTAGGGTTAGGGTTTGCTTAGGGTTTAGTTGCCTTGAGGGTTTAGGGTTTAGTATTCGAGGGTTTACTGTTGAGGGTTTATTCAGCTTAGGGTTTAGGGTTTAGGGTTTAGCGTAACTGCCCCATATATATTATGTATCTACCCCTATATATATAATATATATATATATATATATATGATTAATACAGTGTATGTTATTAGCTGGCTAGCTAGCTAGCTAGCTAGCTAACCAGCTGGTTAAGCATAGCTAGCTTCGCTAGCAACAATCTATCTCGTTAGCTAGCTATATCGTTAGCTAGCTAACTAGCTAGCTAGAGCTAGCTAGCTACCTAGTTAGTTGCCCACGGAGCTATCTAGCTAGCTACGCATAACTAGCAGTACTAGCTATCTATATCTATCTAGCTAGCTACCTAACTAGATAGATAGACAGCTAGCTAGATAGCTGTCAAGCTAGTTACCTACCTACCTACCTACCTATCTATCTAGCTAGCTATCTAGCTATCTAGCTATCTATCTATCTCTCTAGCTAGCTAGCTAGCTAGCTGTCAAAGACGAAAGTGTATGAATTAAATCCCCAAGGTTGTTGCAGCGTTTGCTGTAAAAAGAAAAAGAAGAAGCAAATCGAAGGCCGACTATAATGAGGCAGCCCCAAAATATGCATGCGTACACTGTCTTCATTATATATATTATATATGTATATATATTATATATAAATATAATTATATATAATATATATTACGCATATATATATATATATAATGGATTAAGCAGTAGGATGAGCTGCAGCAGCTCCTCTTCATGCAGCAGCAACTCTTTCTGCAGCTGCTGCTACGGCTGCTGCTGGTGCTGCTGCTACGGCTGCGCTGCTGCTGGTGCTGCTGCTGCTGCTGCTGCTTTTTGTGCAGCTGCTGTTGCTTTTGCTGCAGCTGCTGCTTTCGCTGCAGCAGATGCTGCTGCTCGCTGGGGCAGCCCAGGCCTTCGATATATTTCCCGCTGCTGACTGCTGCCGCTGCTGCTTTGGCTGCTGCTGCTGCTGCTGCTGCTTTAGCTTCTGCTGCTGCTGCTGCTTTCGCTGCAGCAGCAGCAGCAGCAGGCCCGACGGAGACAGAAAAAAGAATGCAGCAGCAGCGCGCACTTCGCTGCAGCAATATGCCAGCAGCAAACAGGGCTGTATAAACCCTAAATATAATATATTTTACTTTTATTGTGAAGGCTTATATTAAAATAAATATAAACCCTTACGACAACAAGCAGAAACTGCAGCAGAAACATTTTGCTGCGCCTGATTCATCTCCGCTAACTTAAGCGGCTACACAAACAGCTAGCTAGCCAGTTAGCTAGCTAGCTAGCTAGCTAGCTAACTGGCTAGCTAGCTAGCTAGCTGACTAGCTAGCTAGCTAGGTACGCGGCTCCGTACTACCTATAAACACTAAAGCGAATAAACATCTCCTCCTTAAAGGGCGGCTTTCTTAAATCTGCTTCCTGCAGCCAGCTAGCTACAGCTAGCTAGCTAGCTAGCTAGTAATAGATAGCTAGCCAGCTAGCTAGCTTTGTGGGGCCTCATCAGGTTTCCTGTGCATTCCAAGGCATCCCGTCAATAGCGATGCCCACATCGCGGGGCCTTTCGTTAGAAGAAGCTGAGCCTTGCTGCTGCTGCTGCTGCTGCTGCTGCTGTTGCTCAGTGGTCTGCTGCTGCTGCTGGTGCTGTTGCTGCTCAGCGCTCTGCTGCTGAGTGTGGTGGGTCTCTACTAGAGGTGCTTCGACCTCCAAGGGGGAAATGCTGCTGTGCTTCTGCTGCTGCTGCTGCTGCTGCTGCTGCTGCTGCTGCTCGCTGCCGTCTTTGTTCGTTTGCTGCTGCGTATCTGCTGGGGCTGTGACTGCAGCATCGTGATCGTTGCTGCTGCTGTTTTCTGCTGTAGGTGTTGCTGCAGCTGCTGCTGCATCTCCTGCAGCGGCTGCAGCATCTCCAGCTGCAGCTGCTGCTTCTCCTGCTGCTGCTGCTGCTGCTGCAGTATGCCGCTCTATTTTTTTTCTTCTTTCTTCAGTCATACCTACATCTTCTAATGTTAAACCTCTGCCCTCAGGAACGAAGACGAAAACAAACAAAGCAGACAGAGCGCTTAGAGCAGAGAAGAGAAAGAACGTCCCTGAGCATATCAACAGCAAACAAACAAACAAACAAACAAACAATTACTGTTCATAATGCTGCTCATGCTGCTGCTGCTGCTGCTGCTGCTGCTGATGCTGCTGCTCATGCTCATGATGCTGATGCTGCTGGTGATGGTGATGGTGGTGGTGGTGCTGCTGCTGATGCTGATGTTGTAGTAGTACTAGCAGCAGCAGCAGCAGCAGCAGCAATAAGCTAGGAATGAACAACGGGTGATGAACAAATAAGCAAGAAGAGACAAACAAATAAATAAATATAAAAAATAAATAAACAAATAAACAAACTGAGACAAATAATAAATAATAAACAAAGAGAGAGATAAGAAATAAAGGAGTAAGCAAACATGAAGATAAAAGTAAACAAATAAACAAAGAGATAAAAATAAATTAATAATAAATATATAATAAAATTAAACAAATAAATAAAAAAGAAATAAACAAATAAATAAGCCTGCAATAGAAACAGCAACAGAGAGAGAGAGCTCAGCACACAAATAAACAAGCATATACACCTAGAGAATAATTAAATAAACAAACAAATAAATAAATAAATAAATAAACAAATAAATATATAAATAAATAAATAAATAAACAAATAAATAAATAAATAAATAAATAAATAAATAAACCGGCAATAGAAATAGCTACGAAGAGACATCACTCAAATAAACACAAACTACAGACATATACACCTAGAGAGCAATTAAACAAATAAAATAAACAAACTAAATAAATAAATAAATAAATTAATTAATTAATTAACTAATTAATTAAACAAACCGGCAATAGAAATAGCTACGAAGAGGGGTTCTAGTGCAGATTGCATTATAAAGGCGACACTCCAGAACGCAGTAATCGTCAGACCCATGCCTACACCTCGGCAAGAGTTAGGCAGTACCTGATTAATAAATAAATAAATAAATTAATTAATTAATTAATTAATTAATTAATTAATTAATTAATTAATTATAAATAAATAAATAAATAAATATATCTATATATATATATATTAATTTATTATTAATATAGTGTATTTGTTTTGCTTTTCCTGCATTTACATAATTTATTTATTTATTATTTATTATTTTTATTTATTTTATTTATTTTATTTGTTTAATTTAATTAATAATTTATAGTGCATTAATGCGCTCTGCTATATATATAATATATATTTATGTTTTTTATATTATTCAGCAGCAGTAACAGCAGCACGAGCATCAGCAACAGCAACACCCGCGACAGCAGCAACAGCAGCATCAGCAAAAGCAGCATCAGCAGCAGCAACAGCAGCATCAGCATCAGCAGCAGGAGCAACAGAAGCACCAGCATCATCAGCAGCAGGAGCAACAGCAGCACCAGCATCATCAGCAGCAACAGCAACAGCAACAGCATCAGCAACAGCAGCAACAGCAACAGCAGCAGCACCAGCAGCAGCAGCAGCAGCAGCAGCAGCAGGTCTGTTATCTTACTTCGCTAGCGACAACAAACATAAGTGCAGCCCAGGAGACATTCCAGCAGAACATAAACACGAGCATACCGACGACTAATAAAGTTGTAGGTTTGCTGCTGCTGTCTCCTGCTGCTGCTGCTAAACCCTCTGAAGATAAAACAGATACACCTGCTTCTTGCTGCTGCAGCAAGAAACCAGACTGCAGCAAATAACAGCAGCAACAGCAAAAACACAAACAAATAAATAAATAAATAAATTGATTATAGTCTTTGTTTATTGTATACATACAATAATATATATATATGTAAATATATATATATATATATATATATATATATATTATACATAACTGTATTATTATATATACGTATATATATTGCTTAACAAATACAAATAAGCATTCATATATATATATATATATATAGCAGGCGACTTATAACTGTCTGTATGCAACCAAATTACTATTCACCTGTATGCAGTGCTCACTTCCTTTAGGGTTTAGGGTTTAGGGTTTAGGGTTTAGGGTTTAGCTGACCGCAATAACAAGGTGGCAGACAACAGCACCAAATGTTCCGCCGAGCAGCAAAAGTCTTCTACCCAACTTCTCGACCAAACACATGCAGCAAATTACTCCCATGAACTGCACATACACCCCAAATACAAGGGTTTAGGGTTTAGGGTTTAGGGTTTAGGGTTTGGGGATGTTGTGTTCATTAATAATGGTTTTCTCAAGGATTCATTATTATCATTAAATTATAAATTATAAATTATAATATAAATTATAATTTATAGTTAAACTTTTGTTTAAAACAGACAACGACAGTAATATACTTCAAGTCAAACAAGAGAAGCATCTGTAATTTTATATATTATATTAATATAATATATAAAATAGCAAATATAAACATATCAATAAAAACTATTATTTTAATTCAAACAAAGACAGCAATAGAGAGGTAAATAAACAAACTTAATTTAATTAGTTATATTATTATCATTATATTATTTTTTCATAAAGAATAATATATTATATTATATATATATTATATATTATATATATAACCCAAAAACCCTAAACTACGAATACAGATATATATAAATATATATATATATATAAATATTATATTATAAATATATTAATATAATAGTAAAATACTAATAATATATTAATAAAGCATAATAATACAAAGATAGAAGCAAAAATATAAATAAACAACGGTTTTAATTCAAACAAAGACAGCAATATACAGCTAAACAAGGAGATGAATAATAAAAGAGAATAATAATAATAGTAATAACAATAATAACATCATTATTATTATTAATAATATTATTATTATTATTAATATTATTATTATTATTATTATTATTATTATTATTATTATTATTATTATTATTATTATTATTATTATCTTACTTTCATTGCCCCTACTCCTGCTCCAGCAAGATAAGGGTCTTGAATGCCGGCTAATTTAAAAATATCGATTGCAAAATAAACAACAGAATTTGCAGCTGTTAAATTTTGAGCAACAGCGCAGCCTACTGCTGTTAAGATAGGCCGATGATGAATAGCGAGGAGACGAAGATATTTATAATAGATCTGAACAAATATAAATATAAATATAAATTCTATATATATATCAATATATTATAACAATGCAATAAACAAATAGACGTTTGTACTTCATACATTTCTATGTATTTATATATGCACTGTTAATCAGCAGATATTACAATTAAAAACAAAAGAATTGCGAGGAGACGAAGATATTTATAATATGTCTGAATAAATATAAATATAATTATAATTATAAATTGAATACATAATATATATAAATAAATAAATAAAAATTAATTAAATTAATTAATTAATTAAATACAACATTGTTTAGTTTGGCGTAAATGCAAGTGTTTGTAGAGAAAGCAATTATA
>NW_013549843.1:6263-19466 GCF_000499425.1 Eimeria acervulina
AAATACAACATTGTTTAGTTTGGCGTAAATGCAAGTGTTTGTAGAGAAAGCAATTATATATAATTAATACAATCAATTAATTAATAATATTAACATTAATTAATTAATATAATTAATTATATTAATTAATTATATTATATTAATGTCAATTAATTAATTAACCATTCGAAGCAACAAAAAATAAAAATCTAACTAAAGATTAAAATAAAACTAAAATAAAATGAAGATAAGATTAAAAGTAAGAATAAAATAAAACAATTAAACTAAATTAAATTAAATTAAATTAGATTTAGTAAACACTAAACAAATATAATTAAAAAATAAAATAAATAACGCCGTTTATTTTATTTTATTTATTTTAATAAATAAAATAAATAAATAAGTTAATTAACAAGAATGATGTTCCAAATGAAAATAACATAACTGAATAAATAAAATAAACAAATAAATAAATAAATAAATAAATTTAATTAATTAATTAATTAATTAATTAAATTAAATTAAACTAAATTAAACTTACAAACTTCCAAGAGTTCGGCTGTATGCCTCTTTGTAGAAGTACTTCTCTATTAGTTGCTTCTTCTTCTCTTTCTAGAGCCTTTTCAATCTGTAATATTTGTACAAGTGCATCTACATCAACAGGTTTATCTGTCTTCTCTGCTAATCTCTCTAAACTTTTTCTTGCTTCTACATAATCTCCACGACTCACAAGAAAACGAGGGCTTTCAGGCAATACCCAAACCTCCCCCACTATCTGCACACAAACCCTAAACCCTAAACCCTAAACCCTAAACCCTAAACCCTAAACCCTAAACCCTAAACCCTCAAACCCTAAACCCTAAACCCTAAACCCTAAACCCTAAACCCTAAACCCTAAACCCTAAACCCTAATCCTAGAACCCTAAACCCTAAACCCTAAACCCTAAACCCTAAACCCTAAACCCTAAACCCTAAACCCTAATCCTATCCCCAGTTATATTGGAGCAGTTATACTACACAATTCATAACCAACACAAACCATATATCAGACAACGCAAACCCTAAACCCTATAAACCCTGGATAGAATTAAAGAGGTCTAGGTTTACTAGGGTTTTAAAGGGTTTAGGGTTTAAAGAGTTTAGGGTTTAAAGGGTTTATTTGGGTTTAAGAATGACTATTAGGGAATAAAATGGTTTATTAGGGTTTAAAGGGTTTGGGTTTAAATAGGTTTAGGGTTTATTAGACTTTAACGGGGTTTAAGGGGGCTTAAAGGGTGTATGAGGGTTTACAAGGGTTTATTGGGGTTTTAAAGGGTTTAAAGGGTTTAGGGTTTGAGGGTTTACAAGGGTTTAAAAGGGTTTATAAGGGTTTATAAAGGTTTATGAGGGTTTAGAAGGGTTTCATTAGGGTTTAGAGGGTTTGATGAGGGTTTACTAGGGTTTATAAAAAGGGTTTAAGATGCCTCCATCAGGGTTTATGAAGAGGGTTTATAAAAAGGGTTTACACGTAAGCATTACGGTCTTTTAAAAGGGTTTATTCTAGGGTTTATTTTATTTAAAAGGGCTTATTCATTAGGGTTTAGGGTTTAGGGTTTAGGGTTTAGGGTTTAGGGTTTAGGGTTTACCTGCAGCGCAGCTACAATCCCCGCAGCGCCCATCATTACTTTCCAAGGGGTCCCCCCAAATATTGCAGCCAACACATACGCAAACATACAGCCTAAACAAACAGCAGCAGCAGCAGCAGCAGCAGCAGCAGCAGCAGCAGAAGCAGCAGCAGAAGCAACAGAAGCAACAGAAGCAGAAGCAGAAGAAGCAGCAGAAGCAGCAGCAGCCACACAAATAAAAAGAATTGAGGGTAAACACTACAAAATATATAAACATATAGGCAATAAACAAATATATATATTATATATAATTATAGTTAATAAACCCTAAACCCTAAACCCTAAACTCTAAACCCTAAACCCCAAACCAGCACTAAAGCATGCAAAAAGCACCAAAAAAAGCAGCAGAACCCCGAAACAAAGCCCCAGTCCCCAGCCCCCAACCCGTAAACCCTAAACCCTAAACCCTAAACCCTAAACCCTGAAAAGAAGAAGAAGCATACCTGAGCACTGCGCAACCTCTTGGCATGCAACAAGAATGCCTCGAAGAGCATTAGGAGCAATCTCGCACATATATGTTGCGTAAACTACAAACCCCATCCCTACTCCTAAGCCGACGAAGAAGCGGCCGGCTAAGACAAGCTGAAGAAAGAGACAGATATTATTATTAAACAAAAGAGCTGCATATACACCCCAATTAAAGCAGTAATATACCTACTTATCTATCCTTAACACCTATTATAAAACCCGTAAAGTTTAACCTTCATAAATAAGGGTTTAACCTCTGTTTAAACCATACTCTACACCAGGCCTAGCTAGTATCTATCCTAGGGTCTAGTGTTTAGGGTTTAGGGTTTAGGGTTTACAGCGAAATTGTATCCAAGTGCAAAGCAAACAGAAGCAAGAAGAAGAAATAAATCGCTCAGCAATAACCCGGGTCTTCGCCCCAATCTGTCTGCAACAAAACCACCAACGGCGCTTCCTACCTAACACCAAACACGCAAACCCTAAACCCTAGAACAAACCCTAATAAACCCTAATAAACCCTCATAAACCTTCACAAACCCTCATAAACCCTAATTAAAGAAGAGACCGGGGAGAGGGAAGATACTGTGCTAATAACAAAGGGTTTTTTCAGAAGCATGAAGGGTTTAGGGTCTAGGGTTTAGGGTTTAGGGTTTAGGGTTTGGGGTGTATGTACGTACGACAGCTCCAGGTGCGAGAATAGAAACGAAGAGGGTTTTCGCTCCACAAGAAAGTTTATCACCACATAAATTGAAATGTCTGTCTACAGGATCCAGAACAACAGCAACAATACACATATCATACCCCATTAGGAGGCCTGTTAGAGCAGCAAATGCTGCAACATAAGCAAGAGCGAAGGACCCCCAGCGGCAGCAAGGCATGCGAGAGCAGAAGCGGCTGAAGCGAGTAGGGTTTTTCTTATCCTTTGCTTCATCTTCTGCTGCTTCTCCTCCTCCTGCTGCTGATGATGCTGCTGCTGCTGCTGTTGCTCCTGGAGCAGCTTCTGATCCCGTGGCTTCTGTAATAGACCCGGTGTGTGGATCTGCTGCTGCTCCCCCTGCTGCTGCTGCTGCTGCAGGGGGTGGTGGTGCTGCTGCTGCTGTTGCTGCTGCAGGTGATGTTGGTGATGGTGCTGCTGCAGGATCTCTTGTATGCGCTCCTGCTGGTGCTGCTGGTGCTGCTGCTGGTGCTGTTTCTGCTGCTCCTTGAGAAGTAGCTGTGGCTGCAAGGTCTTGAGCAGGCGGATGATGCACCGGCTGTTTGCATGTACCCGCTTGAGGGAGAGAAGAAGCACAGTATAAATCGGGTGCTGCTACGCTGACGCAGTTCTGAGGAAGCTCATCTTCTGCTGCTCTTCTTTGATGCACTCGAGGGCGAAGAAAGGAGAAGAAAGTCTTTCCTCGCGCCATGGTGGCAGAAGGTAAAAAGATTGCAAAATCGCTGCACGGCGCTGGGGTGTCTAGGCAGGGTGAGCGGACGGGAAACCGAAGGAAATTAAGAAGAAAATACACGAACACGCTGCTTTCTTAAAAGAAATAAGAAGAAGGAAGCTAAGAATCTGCAAAATACAGAAAATAATGCAGCAATTTATGCTCTTTCCTTAGGCAAGCCCTCCTTCGGTGTTGCGCTGCGTATACACCTCAGACAGAAACAAGCAAAGAGCTACACAACTGAAGAGAAGACAGAAGAATTATATAAACAAACACCAACATGCAAGATAAACAGAAAAATATAATCTTTTTAAAAGAGAAACAAGCAATAAACAGCCGACTCAGCCCTCTAGCTGCAAACAAGAAAACTGCTGCAAGCAGCAAGCATACAAGAGGGTTAAACCCTTAGCTGTTATCTACTTCTTAGTTTTTCCCGAGTCTTCTTCTCTTTTACCTCTTAATATTCAATTAAAATATCTATTTTACTCAATTTATAAACGAAAAAACAGACACACAAAGAATCTAACACGCACACATACAGTAAACCCCTAAACCCTAAACCCTAAACCCTAAACCATTACACGCCGATACCCTCCAGCCAGCAGCACCGTGCAGCAACTAGCTGTCGCTTTTTCTCCTAAATCCTAAACCCTAAACCCTAAATGTATGAGTCCTTCACTCTCCAACAAACCATTAACAACTCATATCCAGTTCATGAAACCCTAAACCCTAAACCCTAAACCCTAAACACCCCGCTTCTGGTGTACGCACGCAACAGGGCCTCCGGTCTCCAGACTTCCTCGCCATATAAAACTTAAGCAGGGGCTGCATGCGCCTTCTAAACCCTAATTTTCCTTTACATCACAAACCCTAGACACTATTGACCCTAAACCCTAAACCCTAAGCCCTAAACCCTAAACCCCAGCCTGACTTTTTCGGAAGGTGTGCGGTTTGTGGAGCCGCTGGCTTCTAGGGTTTAGAGTTTAGAGCGTCAGGTTTTGTTCAATGGTTATTATTAGTATGTGCTCGTACTGTGTCTCTCTCTCCACTTGCTTAGGTTTTAGGGTTTAGGGTTTAGGGTTTAGGGTTTAGGGTTATCTGGCTGTGAGTACTGCTGAGTCTACCCAGCTTCCCCGCTCAGCAGAAGCGCCCGTGCTGACCTGCTGTCGATTAGGGTTTAGGGTTTAGGGTTTAGGGTTTAGCCAGATGATCTGCATAAAAGATCAAAAGGAAAACCTTAATAAAGCATAGTTATATTTCTGTTTTAAACTGCCGGACTAGAAAAACAAAAAGACAAAATAAAACAAAAAGAAAATATATAAATAAATGAAGACAGAGACAAGCAGAGATATATATTCTCTCGTTTTTATTTGTTTATTGTCTTTCTCTGCTCTTTTTTCGTCGCTTCTCTGTCTCTTCTTCGGCTGTCTCTGTTCTTTTTCTTCTCTTTCTTTTTATCTTTTTATTATTTGTCGTTTGTCTATCCATGCACCTCCTGTATTTGTAATTAAAAAGAATTATTAAATCTTTTAAGAATATATTATTACACAAAACTTAACTAGAAATATAGCGCAGCCCTTACTTAAAGTTAAATATCTTTAAGAACTTTCTCTCTCATCTTTTACTAAACATTTATATCATAGACCAATGCATTATAATATTTATATTGTTTATTAGAAATTGTTTAATAATATATATATATATATATATATATATAAGTATATATTATATATAAGAAAGATAATAAAAAGATAAGAGAAAAGTAAGAAAGAGCAATCTTTTTATTATCTTTCTATTGTTCTCTTTTTGTTATTAATTATATTTTTATTATCTTTTTATTTTTTTAGTTATCTGTTTATTATCTGTTTATTTTTTTAATTATATTTCTCTTCTGTTGCTCTTCTCGCTCTCTTCTTCGAGGCATACGCTTAGACAGACAAACAAGCTGCAGCACAAAAATATCTGTTTGCTGCTGCTTTCTGTCTCTCTTTATTTGCTGCTGCTCTCTCTCTCTTTTTATTTGCTGCTGCTCTCTGTCTCTCTTTATTTGCTGCTGCCCTCTGTCTCTCTTTTTTTGCTGCTGCTCTCTCTCTTTATTTGCTGCTGCTCTCTCTCTCTTTTTATTTGCTGCTGCTCTCTGTCTCTCTTTATTTGCTGCTGCTCTCTGTCGCTCTTTCTTTATCTTTCTTCTTGCTCTTTTCTACGTTACGCAGCAACTAATAAAATAAATAAAACAAATAAATAAGCAGATACAAACGAATAAATAAGTAAAACAAATAAATGAACATATATGCATGCATAAATATATAAACGAGCAAACAAATAAATAAACAAATAAATAAAAAATAAACAAATAAACAAATAACCAGTCAACAACTCCTCCACACGTCTCAGACAACTCAGGGGCCCCCTGAGGGGCCCCTTAGATAGCCCTTGTGGGTCTTAAGAAAGATGTTAGGGTTTGCCGCTGACCCCTTCGTAAGCACCTGCAACTGCTGCAGCAGCAACTGCTGCAGCAGCAACTGCAGCAGCAGCAACTGCAGCAGCAGCAGCAGCAGCAGCAGGAAGGAGTCAGACAAGGACAGTTTCGTATTTCTTTCTTCGTCTTTCTCTGCATGCAGATAGCGCCTCTTGCAACCTCCAAACCCTTAAAGGGCCCTCATCACCCCTAAACCCATTCAAACCCTCAAATGAGGGGCCCCCATAAGCAATACCCCACAGGGGGCCCCCATCTGTAGGGCCCCCACATGCAGGGGCCCCTGAAGTCCCTTGGGGGCCCCCTGGGGGCCCCCCTTGGGAAGCCCCCCTTGAGGACACCTGTTGGGGGGCCCCCATTGGGGGCCCTTCGTGGGGGACCCCCCTTGGGGTCCCCTGTTGGGGGGCCCCTGTTGGGGACCCCTCGTGGGGGCCCCCCATTGGGGGCCCCTGTTGGGGGGCCCCTGCTGGGGGCCCCTCGTGGGGGCCCCTCATTGGGGGGCCCTGTTGGGGGGCCCCCCTTGGGGGCCCCCCTGATGGAGTTGTTATTTGGTTATTTTGTTTGTGGTTTGCGTGTTGATCGACAAATACATCAGCGAATTCACAGCGAAGAAGATCTGCTGCTGCAGCGTCAATAGCCTGAATAAAAAGTAAAAGCAAAAATAGCAAATAAAACTAAAAGACATAAAATAAAAAGAAGAGATAGAGTAAGAACAGAAGATAAAAGACAAACAAATAAAAGAAGAAGACGATCAAAGAAAAAGAGACAGATGAAGAAGGAGAGATAAAAGAATAATAAATAATACAAAAACAGATATAAAGTGCCATAAACCCTAAACCCTAAACCCTAAACCCTAAACCCTAAACCCTAAACCCTAAACCCTAAACCCTAAAAAGAGATTAAAGAACAAGAAGAGATAACAGGAGGAGGCACGTAAACAAGAGAGACAAATAAACAATTAAAGAAAAAAAGAGACAGTAAAGCGACAAAGCGAGACAGCAACAAAGAAGAGACGAAGCTAAAAACATAAACCCTATACCCTAAACCCTAAACCCTGAAGACTAAACCCTAACCCGTAGACCTAATCCCAAAGACACAAATCCTAACCCCTAAACCTTAAACCTTAAACCCTATACCCCAACCCGTAAACCCTAAACCCTAAACCCTAAACCCCAAACCCTAAACCCTTGAAATACCTCTGCTTCTTTCAAGAGAGCGCCCGCTGCGGGTCTAATTGTCGCGATGTGTTTAATTAGGGTTTGTGCTGTTTTTTTATTTATAGTTGATTTCAATATCTTCTCTTCTTTTAACTCTTCTATCTCTATTGCTGCGGGTTCTCCCTCTAGTCCATCAGGCAGCAGCATAAACAAATAAGGAGCAGCAGCAGCAGCAAACTTCGAACCCCCTGAGCCTGGGGGCCCCCCAGGGGGCCCCCTTGGGGGCCCCCCTGGGGGCCCCTGTCTATTTGCTGCTTCTCCGATATCGCATATCGCCACAGGTAACTCTATGCCATGCTGTCTGCATGCAGCACAAAACCCTAAACCCTAAACCCTAAACCCTAAACCCTAAACCCTAGAGCGTAGAAAACACGTTTTATGCGGCGGGTTTTTGCTGGTCGCTGCGTGGCGTCTTCACGATGGGTTTAGTGTTGAAAGTTTAGGGTTTAGGGTTTAGGGTTTACCTGAGGAGGAGGGCGACCTCCGTGAAGATGCAGGCTGCAGTGTGGGCCCCGAAAGCAGCAGAGTTTAGCAGCAGCAGCAGCACTTCATAAGGCTGTTCTACAAGCTGCTGCAGCTGATAGAAGTGCAGCAGCAGCAAAACAGGAAGGTTAAAGCGCTCCTGAAGCTTTAAAGATGCTGCGTATCTGATGCGCACAGAGACATATAAACCCTAAACCCTAAACCCTCACATACGTACATAACCACTCTGACGGTCTAGGGTTTAGGGATGAAGGAGTCGGATTTAGTTAGGGTTTCAGGGGTAGGGATTGGGGCTTAGGGTTTGGGAGTTAGGGTTTAGGGTTTGAGATTTGGAATTTAGGGTCTAGGGTTTAGGGTTTAGGGTTTAGGGTTTAGGGTTTAGGGTTTAGGGTTTATGAAGGGCCCCACAAGCTGCCCCGCCGCTCTTGCATTTTTTTGCGGTGGTAATGGGCGAGACAAAGAGGGGCAGCTAACATACACCCGAAGAAAAACCAAGGAAGCACTGCACGCAACGCAAACCCTAAACCCTAAACCCTAAACCCTAAACCCTAGACCCTAAACCCTGAATTCCATGTCCGACCAGCAGCTTGTTGCTGCAGAGTTTAAGCAGACATTTCAAACGAATCCCCTTGCTAAGACAAGAAGCCCGCTCAGCTAACTAGGGTTTAGGGTTTAGGGTTTAGGGTTTATTATACCGGTGAAGAGTATCTGAAACCGCTGTTCTTCCTTCGTTAGTTTGTGCGGCTCCAGCAGCAACGCACTCGGGTCCCGGGGAGGCAAATAGCGATCGACAACCCCCCCTGAAACAAACCCTAAACCCTAAACCCTAAACCCTAAACCCTAAACCCTAGCCCTTATACAAACCACAGGAGGGGCAGGGTTTGTTGGTACCTCCGCCGGTTTTTTTATAAAGGGAAACGGAACCTCAGACTTGGCGCAGCAGCAGTCATTAGGGTTTAGGGTTTAGGGTTTAGGGTTTAGGGTTTAGGGTTTACCTGGCAGTGTTAACCCCTGCTCCCTAAAAGAGCGGAGGCGGTTTTCGCGGGCCTCCTCCAGCGTCTTCGGTCCCTGCAACGCCCACAACCCCAAACCCTAAACCCTAAACCCTAAACCCAATCCCTAAAACCCTAAACCCTAGACCCTAGACCCTACGCCCTAAATCATAAGCCCTACCCCCAAACGATAAACCTTAACCCTAAATCCTTTAACCTTAAACGTTAAACCCTAAACCCTAAACCCTAAACCCTAGCTCACCAGATCCTCAAGTGTTTGAATTTTATCTTCAGGAAGCGCTGCAAGTGCTTCTGAGTTTACCCTGTCTATAGGTTTCAATGAGGGGCCCCCGTGGTCGGTTGATTTGCTGCTGCAGAAGCAGCGGGGGGCCCCCAAATCGCGGTGTACAGACACATCAACACCCAGCATAGAGCTGCTGCTACACTGAGGGGGGCCCCCAAGTAAACCCTTCAAAGATAGGGGGCCCCCTAGAGGGGCCCCCACAGGGTACAGCACAGGGAAGAGGGGGGCCCCCTGGGACGAGAAAGGTAAATATGATGTAGCTGTTGGGGCTGCATGCGCTGGTGGGGCTTTTCGGGTGTACGTACACCTGAGTGGGCCAGCAGCAGCAGCAGCAGCAGCAGGAGGGCAAGCAGGGTCGCCCCTAGGGTTTAGGGTTTGAGGGTTAGGGTTTATGAAACACAGATGAAGACGCGCATGCAAGGGTTTGTGCTGCTGGGGGCCCCCAGAATATCGGGGGCCCCTGAAGAGCAGCAGCCGCCGCATATGGAGGTCTGACTGCTGTACGTAAACCCCCTCCCCTAAGCCTAGGGTTTAGGGTTTAGGGTTTAGGGTTTAGGGTTTAGGGGTATGAATGGCTGATATAAATGAAAATATTACTTTAAAAAAACAACAAACCCTCATTAAAAATCAAAGACAAACACAAAAAGATCAGAGAGCCTTCTTCATTGTCTGCTCCCATTTGAGCTGTACATACACCCTAAGCCTTCTTCTTCATCTTCTTAAACAAATATTTAAATACATCTTCTTCTTTTTATAAATTCAATAAAAACAAGAACAATGCTGCATTCACCTATCAAGGGGCCCCCACTGGGTGGGGGGCCCCCCAGGGGGCCCCCAGGGGGCCCCTTCATACAACATTTGCTGCAGCAATTAATATAAACCCTCTCTAGATAAAGTTAAGCTTCTGCTGCCGCATTAATATATTTATAATAGAGCTTAGAGGGGCCTCTGCCTCAGGAGACCCTTAAGGGATCCCCCAACCAATATTTAGGGTTTAGGGTTTAGGGTTTAGGGTTTAGGCCGAGCTGGAGCGAGAAATAATGTGTTGCTGTTAGCGCCGCACTTGAGAGCGAGGGTTTAGGGTTTATATATGAGGGGTAACGGCTGAGCTTTTGGGCTTGAGGTCTAGGGTTTAGGGTTTAGGGTTTAGGGTTTAGGATTTAGGGTTTAGTGTTTGAGGCCTCGGGTGCTTCTAACCCCAGGAAGGTTGCCTTGAGCTGCAGATGAGTAGAGTTCGAGGGTGTACAGCTAGTATCTAGGGTTTAGGGTTTAGGGTTTAGGGTTTAGGGTTTAGGGTTTAGGGTTTAGGGTTTAGGGTTTGAGGGAGAAGGGCTCCTTAGCCACCGTCTCTGAAGATGCAAGAGAAGGTCTAGGGTTTAGAGTTTAAATGGGGGTCTTCGCTCTTCCTGTGCGCGAGCACCTCATTAAGCAGTAGCTGACGCTTCTCAAGGCTGCATCTAGCTAGCTAGCTCTCTACCTACCTAGCAAGCTAGCTAGCTAGCTACCTACCTTGCTAGCTAGCTAACTAGCTAGCTAGCTAGCTAGCTAGCTACCTAGCTGGGTGTCGCGCAGCAACTCTCGAGGCACGATGAAGGAGGGAGCAGTTCTTTTATTTGTTTTTGTTTTTGATTTCTATCGAAATAAAACAGCCCCTTGTTTTCCCAGACCTTGAGGAGGTACGTGTCTAGCTAGCTAGCTAGCTAGCTAGTTAGTTAGCTAGCTAGATAGATAGTTAGTTAGATGTCTAGCTAGCTAGCTAGCTAGACATCTAACACCCACGTACGCTCGCCTATGAGGAGGCTCATTAGTAGGGAGTGTAGCTAGCTAGGTAGGTAGTAATGCAGCTAGTTAGTAAGCTAGCTAGCTAGTAATGTAGCTGGCTGTCAAACAAGCTAGCGAGTGGTGTAGCTAGCTAGTAAGCTAGCTAGCTGGCTAGCTAGCTAGCTAGTATTTTATGTCTGCTGCTGAGTTGCTTCGAGATAAGAGTTTTATTCTTCGCTGTCCCTCTGTGTTGTGCTATAGCAGATAGCCTACTCTCCAGCTAGCTAGCTGGCTAGCTAGCTAGCTGGGTAGCTAGCTAGCTAGCTATGCCCCCCAAATGAAACGTTTGATGCCTCCGTCGCATTTGGGGGACAGGAAGAGAAAATCCTTTAATGCTGCAGCAGCAGCAGAGCTGCTGCTGCTGCTGCTGCTGCTGCTGTAGCTGCTGCTGTCGCTGCTGCTGTTTGCTGCTTCAGGTGCTGCTGCTACCCCTGGTTTATTAGAGAGCAGGTTTACGTGTTCGTGTTTTGTTATTTATGTTGCTGCATGCATCTGAGGTGTATATGCAGCTCGACTAGTAATGTGTGTATAGGCATCTTTAAGAAAATAAATTAGAGGGGTGTGGTCTCAACCCTTAAGACAGCTTCGGTGCTTAGATACAATCAAACCCTAAACCCTAAACCCTCATTATTTATTGAGGTTTTATCGCTTGCGTGTGCAGCAGCAGCAGCAGCAGCAGCAGCGGCACCAGCAGCAGCAGCAGCAGCAGCAGCAGCAGCAGCAGGTAGGGGCCCCCTTGCTGCAGCATTGGGGGGCCTCCAGGTGGTTACGGGTGGAATAATAATGTCAGTGTAGATGAGGGTTTTGAAATAAAATAAAAATAAAATAAATAAAATTATAAAGAAAAGAAATGTGTTGAAGGCATGCATATATAAAGACTTTGCTTAGGTGTACGTACACCCCAAATAACCTTTACTTTTATATCCGTAGGACCAGCATCATTTCTCTGATTTCTTTTATTATTTTATTCTTCAACTTGTAATACTATAAAACCCTAAACCCTAAACCCTAAATCCTATATTATTAAACCCTAAACCCTAAACCCTGCACCAGAAAACACCCTGAGGTTCCTCAGCAGACCTGTGTGTCAGCTTAGGGTTTAGGGTTTAGGGTTTAGGGTTTAGGGTTTGACTTTGAGCGGGGAGTTCCCCTGCGAAATGGGTTTGTTTAGTCATCATAGGCGGCCTTATTGTTTATCTGCTGCTGCAGCAGGAAGCCCTGCTGCAGCAACTTCGGGTGTATATGCAGCTGGTGTGAGGAGGCTTTCTATATGCCCCTTCGCATTAAAAAAGATATATTTTACAGATTACTCTAAAGAGATGAATCAAGAAAATATTCAAGATGAAGATGACATTGAAGCCCTTGGTGCTTTCTTTCGTCATGTAGGACAGACAGTAGAAGCAACTAAAGATAAATACCTCTGGGTACCCAAACCCTAATAAACCCTAAACCCTAAACCCTAAACCCTAGCGAGTCAACCCTTACCGATAATATGCACATACACCGCAACGTGTGTGTCTCTCCCCTCTTTTTTTTGTATCTGCTGCATGCAACTACAACACACGCGCTATAAAACCACTCAAGGGTTTAGGGTTTAGGGTTTAGGGTTTAGGGTTTAGGGTTTGGGGTGTACGTACAGCAATTCCGAATCGCTGGCGTTTTTCATCAAGTTGAGTTTTATAATTCAAAACTTTCAGGAAGAAAAAAAATACTTGTGGATGGGCGGCTTGTCTACGCTCAGCAGCAGTAAACCCTAATAAACCCTTATAAACCCTAATAAACCCTTTTAAACCCTAATAAACCCTTGTAAACCCTCTTAAACCCTTTTTTATGCCCCTTCAAACCCTAATAAACCCTCTTAAACCCTTTTAAACCCTTTTTTAACTCTCTAAAACCCTCATAAACCCTAATAAACCCTAATAAACCCTCTTAAACCCTCTTAAATTCTTTTAGACCCAACATCAGCAGCAGCAGGAGCAGCAACATCATCCGCAGGAGGAGCATCAGCAGCAGGAGGAGGAGGAGATGCCTTTGATTGTTTTGGGGCTTGCATGCGCATGCGAGTTTGTTGATAACTTTGTTTGTCTTAGGCTGCGGTCTGCTGGCTTTGAATTCTCCTGGCCTCTGAAGGGCTATCTTTTTAGCGTCGTCTTCGATCAACAGAGCAAAGGCTTCGCTCTTCGCATCAACGGGCTTCCCTTTCAGCTATTCTACAGGCGTGAGGGTTTAGGGTTTAGGGTTTAGGGTTTAGGGTTTAGAAACCCATGATTATTGCAAACTCTTAGAACCAACTGCTTAAGACCTGGGGCAGAAGGCTGGCTGTCTATGCATATATATATATATATATATATATATATATATATATATTATAT
>NW_013549843.1:19566-30994 GCF_000499425.1 Eimeria acervulina
ATATATATAATATATATATTATATATATATGTGCATGCATGCGTTTTGTATTGCAGCAGGGAATGTAATGGAAGCCCCGCTGCGCCCTCCTTCAATCCAACAGTCTCCGCCTGCAACAGCTGCTGCTGGACCCGTTGCTGCTGCTGCTGCTGCTGCTGCTGCTGCTGCTGCTGTTGCTTCTGGTCCTCCGGTGCATTACCACCAACAAACGCAGCAGCAACTGCAGCAGCAGCAGCAGCAGCGGCAGCAACTTCAATGGGTCTCCCAGCAGCAGCAACAGCAGCAATATCTGCAGCAGCAACAGCAGCAATATCTGCAGCAGCAACAGCACCAGCAGCGGCAGCAGCAGCAGCAGCAGCAGCAACAGCACCAGCAGCAGCAGCAGCAGCAGCAACAGCAGCAGCAGCAGCAACAGCAACAGCCTGCAGCTTCTGCTGAACATCCAACGACTGCAAGAGGGTTTGGTCTTCTTAAAGAACCGCCTCAAGACGTCGATCTCTTGGGTATTGTATTTCATTTAACCCTAACCCCCTTCTCCTCCCTGCAGCAACTGCCTGCTGCTGCTGCTACTGCTGCTGCTGCTGCTTCCACCGCTGCTGCTGCTGCTGCTTCTTCCGCTGCTGCTGCCGCTGCTGCTTCCACCGCTGCTGCTGCTACTGCGTCCACCGCTGTTGCTGCTATTGTTTCCGCTGCTGCTGCTGCTGCTGCTGCTGCAGATTTGGCTGGTTCTTCTGGCTGCCCCTCCCCTGGGGAGACAGCAGCATCAGGAAGTGGAGGAGGAACAGGGGGGCCCCCCTCAGCTGTACCCTGTTTGAGTTCGGGGGCCCCCAGTTGTTGCAATGCAGAAGTAGAGCAGCTAAATGCTGCTTTCTTCAGTGATCTACCTCCTACGCCAGACTTCCCTGTGCATGCAGACGGGCCCCCTGATGCACCCTATGAGGGTACAGAGGGGCCCCCACCTCTGGGGGCCCCTGAGGGCCCCCTACAGCTGCCTAGACCTGCTATACAACCTCCACTTATGTCCAATGCCTGCAACGGAAGCTCCTCTAAGCAGCAGCAGCAGCAGCAGCAACAGCAGCAGCAGCAACAGCAACAGCAGCAGCAGCAGCAGCAGCAGCAGCAGGAACAGCAACAGAGGCGAGGCAGCAGCACCGAAAGAGGGCCCCCACAGGGAGATAATAAGGGCGGCCCCCAAGAGGGAATGTCTAATAGAAAAGACCCCTTTGCTGATTTAATGAATTTGGCTTCAGATAAACTCAACATTTCCTTGTCGCTGCGGCGGCAATCGGGAGAAAACCCTAAACCCTAAACCCTCAGCAGCGTCTAGGGTTTAGGGTTTAGGGTTTAGGGTTTAGGGTTTAGGGTTTGGGGTTTGCGACGGAATAGCGTCGGGCCCCAAAGCAAACAACAATGTATATGCTTCGGGTATATTGAAACAAATGCAGTTGGTTTAGCTCCCTTCTTTTTTTTTCTTTCGGTGTATGTACA
Organism: Eimeria acervulina; assembly: GCF_000499425.1. Taxonomy (NCBI): domain Eukaryota; phylum Apicomplexa; class Conoidasida; order Eucoccidiorida; family Eimeriidae; genus Eimeria; species Eimeria acervulina. The sequence goes on from NW_013549843.1 coordinate 21,055, forward strand.
CCGCAGGTGGCAGCGTATTGTGCGTGCAGTGCATGCACTGCATGCATGCAGTATATTTTAGAAACCAAGACAAGGCCCCTCTCTATTCTTCTCGGGGACCCCTCCCTGTCTTTAACCCTTCTAAGGGAAGTTTCGATAAACCAATCTCCCGCTGCTGCTGTTGTTGCTGCTGCTGTTCCTGCTGCTGCTGCTGCCTTTCTCTATAGCGAGTTGAGATGCCTGACACACCACGCACATCGGGTGTACCAGTACTGCTGCTGGTGCTGCTGTTGCTGTTGCTGCCAGCAGCAGCAGCAACACTGGGTACGGCGTTAATTGGGGCTGCCCCTAAAAAATAATAATAAATGTTACTATTAATATTGAATTAATGCTATTGCAGACGTTTCTAAATGGAAGCCTTTGTGCAGATTTAGACAGAAGACGGTGTACAACTTAATACTGCGGCTGACTGCAGCACACTAAAGAATATGCGTTCTAAGAAAGGGCCTTAACTAACACCGTACCAACTGTTGTTGCTGCTGCTGCCTGCAGTAACAGCAATAGCAGCAGCAGCAGCAGCAGCACCGGGGTGCCCCATGTGAGTGGTGTGTAAGGCATCTCAACTCTGCAGGATCTACCATCAAATATACGGAAATACTCAAACAAAGAGTTTGGAGCGATGCTTAGAGCAAAGATTTAAAAGAGCTGTACGCGTTTGTGCTTTTCTAAGAACGACAGACACCGTTGGTTTTGTTGCTTCTATCCTACAGCAGCAAATTATAAATGAAGTTGGGGGCATAAACACAAGAAGTTCTTTTAAAGCATATTTTCTTCTGCTAGTATAAAATGAGGTGTACAGATACCGAACAGCCTTTGACGTCCTATGGAGCAGAAACCCGATGCAGATCAGCACCATCTCTTCGATTTGTGCGGTTCTTGTGGTGATTTTCTCCAGATCTTTCGGTAAAATGGAAATATATTAAAAATAAATTTTATCCGTTCAAAAATTTCAGCGATTTTGAGTTTAATTTGGCTGTTTTCCACTGCTTTCCATAGCCGCCGCTGAGGTGTACAGACACCGGACAGATCGACTCGCGGGCGCGGGGGTCCAGCGCAGAATTCCGTTCTGAATGGAAGTTTCTTCTTTTGTTTTTTTCTTTTGACGCATTCAGGGCTTTTAAAGCCAATTCCTTTTGTACAAATTCAATAAAAACAAAGAAAACCTTCCGGATTTTCATACTCGTTTCCGCTCTCTTGCATCGGTGGTTCATAGAAGTCGCTCGTCGGCTATCGAGACGAAGGCAGCGAGCGGCCTCTTGCTACTGAAGGAGAAACAACTTCATTTTCCGCATGCATTGCCTTTGATTTCTTTTTATTTTTCTTCTATTTGCTTTTTCCAGCAATTGCAGCTCCACCACCTTCAAGAGGGCGGCTCAGACAGCAGATCGTAGCCTGAGACGGCAGCGTTTCCGTTCACACGAGGAGTGTCGATAGCAATTGACGAATAAATGCTCTCTTCTTTTCCTCGTTCTTTTTGTTTTAATTGAATGCTTCTTCTACCGCATCTTCGATACAGCAGACAGGCGAATAATTCGCCTCCATACGCCGCCTCAGCAGCTGCGCAGCTTTAGCTGCAGCCGACTGTACAGGCAGCATCCGCTCTGTCTTTCGACTTCCCCTAATCGCCGTTGTGAATCCCTTTTTAATCGCCTTTCTGTGTCTCTGCTCCCAGGCTGCCCACGAGCTCCATGCCTGAGTACAACCAACCAGAGGCGCGTCGAAGACTTGCCCTTAAGTTTTAGGGTTTAGGATTTAGGTTCTAGGGTTTAGGGTTTAGGGTTTAGGGTTTAAGGCAGCAGCATGGCCATGGCAGACATGGGCTGGATGGACATTTGCATAGGGGGGGGCGTCTCCCCCCCTCAGGTAAATTTCGGCTCTTCTCACTTGCAGGCAGTGGTTTCCGAGTTGGATGTAGTCATAAGAGATGTAGAAGGTGCGCTGCAAACCCTAGCCCCCAAACCCTAAACCCTAAACCCTAAACCCTAATCTTTCTCTTCTCCCCCCCCCAGAAGTAGAAGCATCCTCAGTTTTGATTTTTTTATGCGGCCGGATGAGTTTCCTTTCTTCCTGCGCTGCAGGGGTTAGCTTCTAGGGTTTAGGGTTTAGGGTTTAGGGTTTGTGTGTGTGCAAAGGTTTAAAAGACCAACTAAACGCTCTACAGCAACCCAGCAAGGATCTCTCGGTGCGAGCAGCAGTAGAAAAAGAACTCAGTCGCTGTCTGCAGCGCTGTGAACAATTAAACAAAAAGTGGGAATTCGAAGTTGGAGTGCTAAGTGAAGATCTAAAAAGGCTCAAGGCAGACGGTGAGCTGTACATACACCTCAAATTAGATGCATATACACCCCAAATTAGATGCATATACACCCCAAATTAGATGCATATACACCCCATATTAGATGTATATAAACCCCAAGTTGAATGCAGCTATGCACCCTAAATGAACTGCATATATACACATTTTAAATTAGATGCATATACACCCCAAATTAGATGCATATACACCCGAAATTAGATGCATATATACAGCCTAAATGAGCTGCCGATACACCCCAAACCATCCCACCATGAGAGCCGAAGTGTTTTCAGTGCGCCAACTATAAGTAGACAACAGAGTTTGAAAGTTAGTGTATAATTTATGCACTTAGGGTTTAGGGTTTAGGGTTTGTGGTTTGTGGTTTGTGGTGTATGCAGAGATAAAGGAGCTGCGTGTTTCAATGTCTGAGCAGCTGTCTCGTTTATCTTGTCTAGAAGGCGATGTATCTGTCTTAAGACAGCTGGTTCCTGCTCACGGTGCTGCATTAAAAGCAGCAGATGCTTCTTTACAGTTATTAAGACAAGGAGTAGAGAGAACAGTAGAAGGTCTTCGACAAAATTTAATGTCTGAACAAAGAAAAAGAAATGCAAGAGAAGAACAAACCCTGCAGCAGCAAAGAGAGATGGAAGTAATTCAAACGCACATACACTTTAATAACTTATATATATATATATGTATATAGATATATATATATATATATATATATATATATAGATATATATAGATATATATACATAGATAGATATATAGATATATAGATATATAGATATATAGATATATAGATATATAGATATATAGATATATAGATATAGATATAGATATATATATATTATACTATTCCCAGGGCATTCAATTATCTACTAACAATAAATAGAGTAAATGTATAACAAAACCAACATATATATATGCATATATATATATATATATATACACGCATATATGTATATATATATATATACATATATATATGCAGTCAAATATATATATATATATATGTATGCAGTCAAATATACATATATATATATATATATATATATAACAAGTAAAGCAAACGTAATTATTGCTAGAAATGCAGCAGCAAACAATATAAATATAATGCGTAAAGTAAACATAATAAATACAATTAATACAACGAGAGCAGCAAACTCAACAAATAAAATAAATGCAGCAACAAATAAAAAGAATAAAATAAAAAAATAGAATACAACATAAACAACAAAGACAATAAAAAAACAAATAGAAGAACAAATACAGCCGCCACCATACAATAAATAAAACAAACACAATAATTAAAACAAATAGAATAAACAAAACAAATACAATAAATAAAACAAACACAATAAATAAAACAATTAGAATAAATAAAACAAATAGAATAAATAAAACAAGTAGAATAAATAAAACAAAACAACAAATAGACAAAGACTTTGTCTTTACGATGTCTTTGTTGTTTTTTAGGAAGCACTTGAAGGCCTCCGCTTGGATTTAACAACTCTTAGAAAAAGCTGTCAGCAGAGTCACTCTCTGCTGCTGCAGCTGCAGCAGCAAATCAGCAGCAGCAGCAGCAGCAACAACACTTTTGCAGAAGACGTCCGCACCCTCAAAACCACTGCCCAACAACATGCAGACAAAATCAATGCCCTTAAAAAATCGGTACCCTAAACCCTAAACCCTAAACCCTAAACCCTTATTAACGACATTTCAATAAACAAAGTTTTACACGCCTTTGGGCGCCCTTGCACGAATCACCAACTCCTTCAGAACCACCAAACCTATGGTTTAGGGTTTAGGGTTTAGGGTTTAGGGTTTAGGGTTTAGGGTTTAGGGTTTAGGGTTTGTGTGGGGCCGCTCAGCTGTCTTTAGTGGAGGCTCAAGAAGGAAGAAGAGCGCAGGAAGTGGAGAAGATAATGATTGACTTAGCAGTCGTGCAGACTGCTGTGCAGCAAATCGCTGTCTGTCTCTATTTTATTCTCTTGTTTTTGTTTTAGTTTTTGCTTTCTCTGCTTGTTTTGCTGTCTCTTTATCTGTCTCTTTATCTGTTTCTTTATCTCTCTCTTTATCTGTCTCTTTATCTGTCTCTTTATCTGTTTCTCTATCTCTCACTTTATCTGTCTCTTTATCTGTCTCTTTGTCTGTCTCTTTATCTGTCTCTTTATCTGTCTCTTTATCTCTCTCTTTATCTCTCTCTTTATCTATCTCTTTATCTGTTTCTTTTTCTGTCTCTTTATCTCTCTCTTTATCTATCTATCTATCTCTCTCTCTTTCTCTCTTTCTTTCTCTGTCTCTCTCTTTGCTTATCTGTCTCTTTATCTCTCTCTTTATCTCTCTTCATCTGTCTCTTTATCTGTTTTTTTGTTGTTTGGTGTTGCAGTCAGCACAGTTGTTTATTGTCTCCTTCATTTATTTATTATTTGTCTCTTTCATATCTTTATTTTTATTTTTTTCTTTTGTTTGTCTGCTAATTTGTTTTATATCTTTTATATCTTTTGCTGGCTACTCTGGGTTAGTCTTTTTAGTTTTATCTGTCTCTTCTTTTTTATTATTTATTTACTGTCTCCTTTCTATTCATCTCTTTGTCTTCTTTTATTTTCTCTTACTTTCTTTCTATCTACTTCTTCTGTCTCTCTTTCTCTCTTCATACAACAATTGCTTTCTTATCTTCTTATTTCTATTTATCTGTCTCTTTATTTATCTGTCACTCTATCTATCTGTCTCTTCTTTTATCTGTCTCTTCTTTTATTTGTCTCTTCTTTTATCTGTCTCCTTTTCTTTTTTAATAGAACAAAAATACCGACGCTGTGGCCTCTGCTGAAATGGAGAAGATGAAAAAAGATTTAAATCTGCTAGCCAAACAAATTCAAGAAAGTCAAGTGCGTCAACACTTTCGGGTGTATAGGCACCTCCATCAACTCTCAGGTGTATATTCAGCTGCATGCATTATCTCTCAAGTGTATATGCAGCTGCATGCACCACCTATCGGGTGTATACGCAGCTGCATACATTATCTGTCAGGTGTATAGGCAGCTGTATGCAGCATCTCTCAGGTGTATAGGCAGTTGCATGGATTAGCTATCAGGTGTATATACATCCTTTTGCTTGCGTTATAGATTTTGGGTGTATATGCAGCACTATTTTAGTTTGCATTTCGACTTTCAGGTGTATGCATGCCCGCACGATTTATTTATTTGATGGAGTTTCTAGCAATCAGATTTTGTACTGCGTTGTTAGGGTTTAGGGTTTAGGGTTTAGGGTTTAGGGTTTAGGGTTTAGGGTTTAGGGTTTAGGTGCCACACTAATGTGCGTTTGTTGAGTTGGGGTGTCTACAGTTTAGGGTTTAAGCTTTAGGGTTTAGAACTTACAGTTTAGGGTTTAGGGTTTAGGGTTTAGGCGTTGAATAAGTGCTGTGTTGGGGTGTCTGCAGACCCAGACGAAAGAAGAGGCGAGAAAAGAAATAAAACAAATTCGCATTGAGATGCAGACTCTGCAAGGAGAGATCAATCAACTCAAGGTAACAGCAGCAGCAGCAGCAGCAGCAGCAGCAGCAGCAGCAGCAGCAGCAGCAGCAGCAGCAGCAGCAGCAAGGGGCCTTTGTCTTGTGTTTATTTGTCTCTTTTTGTTGCTGTTTGCGTTTAATTGTTTTTGTTTATATTTTCGTTTTTATGTTTTTCTTTAACTGTCTCCTTTTATATATTTATATCTTTTTGTGTTTACTTTGCACCCACTGTCTCTTTTATTGTTAATTTCATCTCTTTATTTATTTTTATTTATCTTTTTTATCTCTTTTTATTTTTAACTGTCTCCTTTATTGTCTCTTCTTTATCTTTTATTTATCTTTTTGTCTCTCTTTGTATCTTTTTATTTTTTTTATTTTTTTGTTTTAATTTTCTGTTTTTCTTTCGCTGTCTCTCTACTTGCTTCTTTTATGCCTCTCTCTGTCTCTCTTTTCTCTAACTGTCTCTTTATTTATTTATGTTTATGTTTAATTGTTTGTTTTTATCTTTAACTGTCTCCTTTATTGTCTCTTCTTATGTTTAATTGTTTGTTTTCATCTTTAACTGTCTCGTTTATTGTCTCTTCTTATGTTTAATTGTTTGTTTTTATCTTTAAGTGTCTCTTTATTTATTTATGTTTATGTTTAATTGTTTGTTTTTATCTTTAACTGTCTCTTTATTTATTTCTTCATATCTTTAATTGTCTCCTTTTTATCTCTTTGTACTTCTTATAATTTCTTTTTTTTATAATTGTTTGTTTTTATCTTTAACTGTCTCTTTATTTATTTCTTTTTTGTTTATTGTTTTAATATTATTAATGCTTTTATATTAACTGCGTTTATATGTTTGAAGGGGACAAGACTTCGTGCGGTGGAGTCGGCAGAGAGAGCAGCAGCAAGTGTTTCTCAGTTTAAACAGTCTCTTGATTTGCTTCAAGTGCGTAAACCCTAAACCCTAAACCCTAAACCCTAACCTCTAAACCCTAAACCCTAAGCCCTAAGCTGTTCTGTGATGTGGGGTGTATTCTGTCTTTTCTCTCAGCAACAATTGCAAGTGATGGCAGCAAAACAGGTAACGAAGCAGCAGCAGCAGCAGCAACAGCAACAGCAACAGCTGCAGCAGCAGCAATAACAACAGCAGCAACGGCAACAGCAGCAAGAAGAGGAGCGAGCGGAGAACAGAAAAAAAATCAAATACACTTAACAGAAGCAAATAAATAAAAATAAATAAATAAACAATAAATAATATATAAATAAATAAATAATAAATAATAAATAATAAATAGGTAATAAACAAATAAATAAATAAATAATAAATAAATAAACAAATAAATAAATAAACAAATAAACAGAGATGTTTAAATATTAGAGTGCTGCTGTCTGTCTCTTGCATATGAGGTGTCTCCTTCTGTCTTTTCTTTTTTTTTCTGTCTTTGTAATTAAATTATCTCTCTGTCTCTATCTTTTTATTTTTATAACTCTTTTCATTTGCATGCGTTTGTGTTGGGGTGTATCTGCATCAGCAACGAATGAAGACAGCTTTAAATAATCAAAAGATGTGCAGCCTTTCTTCTCGCAGCTCTGCTGAGGTGTATCCTCACCTTTCTCTATTTCCTTCAGCAGCAGCAGCAGCAGCAGCAAGCGGCAGCAAACTCGTTACTCTTCCTTCACCAAAGGAGCGGCTGCTGCATCAACAAGCAGCAGAACGGAAGGCCCCGCAGCAGCAGCAGCAGCAGCAGCAGCAGGAACAGCAACAACAGAAGGCAGACAAATCCATTTCCCTTGCTGCTGCTGAAGAAGACGCCCCAGCAGCAGCAGCAGCAGCAGCAGCTGCTGCTGCTGCTGCTCCTGCTGCATTCAATGCTTCCGGCAGTCCTTCTGAGTTGGGCCTCGCTGGAGATGCAAAGACACCCCAGCAGCCCCTTGTAAACTCACCCGTCCAGCAGCAGCAGCACCTGCAGCAGCAGCACCACCACCACATGCAGCACATGCAGCAGCAGCATCTGCAGCAGCACCAGCAGCAGCAAGAGTTGGGTGTTGCTGCTGTTAGAACGCCGAGCAGCCCCCCGCCCTTTTCTAAACCAACTTTGCTGGGGCCTCGCAGCAGAATTGCTGCTGTTTCTTCAAGGAGACACAGCAGCGCAGGAGCACCCCTAGAGCAGCAGCAACAGCAGCAGCAGCAGCAGCAGCAGCAGCAGCAGCAGCAGGTGGACCTCTCGCAAAGGCGCAGGGTCAACTCCAGTCACCATGTCAACCACCAATTGCAGATAAAGCAGCAGCAGCAGCAGCAGCAGCAACAGCAGCAACAGCAGCAAACATTGTTGCGAGGTTATACAGAAGAGAGTGAGTCGTCGGTGTGCAGTCTGCTGCTTCCCTCTCTACTCCTCTTTGCTGCTGTTGTCTCTGCTGTTGCTGCAGCACCATTCTGCCGAATCTGCTGCTACTGCCGCCGCTGCTGCTGCTGCTGCTGTTGCTGCTGAATGCATGCATGCGTGTTTGTTTATTTTGTTTTATCTGCCTCAGGTGGGGAGCAGCAACTGCCTTCGTGGGCATCAGCAAACGAACTTTCTTCTTCCGCTCCGTCTGCTGCTGCTGCTGCTGCTGCTGCTGCTGCTTTGCCTCCTTCAGCTTTGCGTGTGTCTCGCCGCAACAGCAACTCAACAGCGCGCGTCTCCTTTAAAAGCCCCCTCACCCGCAGCCCCAGACAACCAGAAGCAGCAGCAGCAGCAGCAGCAGCAGGGGGAGACAGCCAGCATAAAGCAGCAGCCAGCGACGGAGACAGAGACAAAGGAGACACAGAAGGAGACAAACAAAATGTTAAACAAGAAAACTCAATTCTTGAAGACTTTGTTTATTCTTTTGCAGGAAGAGCATTTAAAAACTCAGCAGCAAAACAAAGCGGGTTTATCTCTGCTGAGAAGGCGCTGCGTTCCTTCGGTGTATTTCTACAATCTGCTGCTGCAGCTAGCAGCAGCAGCAGCAGCAGCAGCAACAGCAACAGCTACACCCCACAGCCTCCAGATCCCCATATGCTGCCTACTGCTTACAACTGGCGACAAGACCAGCAGCAGCAGCAGCAGCAGCAGCAGCAGCAGCAGCAGCAACAGCAGCAGGAGAGAGATACAGTGCAGCAAGGAGACAAGAAGGAGAATGAAGTAGAAATGAAGAACCCCTGGAAAGATAACAGACGACTTGAGGGCCCTTTCAGCAGCAACAGCAGCAGCAGCAGCACACGCACCGACAGCAGCAGCGGAGCCCTCAGTGGCGATCCTCCTACCTACTTCCCCCACCCCACAGCAGCAGCAGCAGCAGCAGCAGCAGCAGCAGCGGCAGCAACAGATTATCAGGGCCAACTCTTTTGGAGCAGAAGCAGCAACACGAATGGAGTAGCAGCAGCAGCTGCTGCTGCAGCAGCAGCACCCGCACCCGCACCGACAACAACCCTCGGAGAAATGCAGCAGCAGCAGCAGCAGCAGCAACAGTAGAAGCAGTAGCAGCAGACAGGAGAGTCTTGAACGCATAGAGAGGGCATACTCCAATCAACATATCCTTCATATCAATAAAAAGAGAATTTGAGGTGTATATACACGTCGTTGCTGCTGCAGTTACAGCTGCTGCTGCTATCATATATTTGCTGCTATTACTTAAACTGCTGTCTCTAAACAAAAAGAGACAATAAACCCTCAACGAGGGGACAATGGGGAGCAGCCAAAGCCGTGAAGGCTTATGGTTTAGGGTTTAGGGTTTAGGGTTTAGGGTTTAGGGTTTAGGGTTTAGGGTAAACCCTAAACCCTTAGGGTTGTCCAACGCTCCCCAAAGACTTCCGACTTCCGACTGAAAAACTTTTTATATAATTATAAATAATAATTGGATTTATAATTAATTAAAATTAAAATTATTATAATTATAATTATTAATTATAATTATTATAATTAAAATATAACAATTAAAATTATTATAATTAAGAAGTAATTAATACTTAGAGCTGGAGTCAATGTTTAAAGAAGACCTGCTAAATAATAAATAATTGCTGTATAATATATATATTATATATAATATATATATTATATATATAATATATATATTATATATAATAT
>NW_013549842.1:0-27208 GCF_000499425.1 Eimeria acervulina
TATATATACTTAGAAGTATTTCTTTATACATAGAGACGTAGCTATATATGTTCGTCTGCTTATTGCAGCAGCAACCAGCAGCAGCAGCAGCCAACAGCAGCAGCAGCAGCAGCAGTAACGAACAGCAGCATCAAGAAGCAGACGTCTTTGCTTGGGCCTTCTGTAGTTCAGATCTTCCCCTAGGGAAGAATTCCCGTCTCAGTGGATAGCTAGCTAGGCAGTGGCTAGCTAGCTAGCCAATAGCTAGCTAGCTAGCTAGGCAGTGGCTAGTTAGCTAGGCAATAGCCACCTAGCTGGCTAGGCAGTGGCTGGCTAGCTAGCTAGCTAGCTATTTAGATGGGTGCCTCGGGTCTTCAGCGCCATGGCTACCTAAAGAAGCTTGCCTTGGCTCGCTAGCTAGCTACACAATAGCTAGCTAGCTTTGTAATAGCTATGTAGTAGCTTTCTAGCTAGCAACCGAAGCAGTAGCCAGCTAGCTAGCCAGGCAGTAGCTAGCTAGCTAGCCAGGCAGTAGCTAGCTAGCTAGTCAGGCAGTAGCTAGCTAGCTAGCTGGGCAGCAGCTAGCCCGCCGACTGCCTAGTTAGCTAGCTAACTAGGCAGCAGCTATCTCAACAGCTATCTCGCCAGCTAGCTCGGCAACAACTAGCTAGCTAGCTCGCTAGCTAACTAGGCAAAAGCCAACTAGCTAGCTCGCTAGGTAGCTAGGCAGCAGCTAGCTAGCTAGCTAGTTGTTGCTTTGGTTTGAGGAAGGAAGAGGAGTTCTTTCTTTTGCATAGAAGTGAGAGCAGGAAGCCTCGCCTTGGGGGGCAGCGCAGAGCAGACTTCAAGCTGGAAGCAACGAGAGAGAGAGTCTTTTTGCTGCTCTCTATCTAAGCTCTCGCTGTGCTGCAGCAGCAGCTGCCGCTGCAGCTGCTGCTGCAGCCGTTGCTGCTGAGCTTCTGTTGCACTCCGGCGCGTCTCTTCCATTATCTGCTGCAGCGTTTTACGTAAAGGACGCCTCCTTGTGGGCCCCCCAGCAGCAGCTGTAGAAGCAGCAGCAGCAGCAGCAGAAGACGAACCCCCTGCTGCTGCTGCTGCTGCTGCTGTTGCTGCTGCTGCACGAGGCCTACGCCCCACAACAGGGACCTTTACAAGACGCTGCCGCATACTCGCCTTTCCTTTTGCCTTCCATGCTTCAGCTGCGGCTGCTGCTGCTGCTGTTGCTGCTGACTCTCGTGAATGCAGCAGCAGCAAAGGCGTGGGGCCCCCGCTGCCGCTCTTTGTTTGAGGCTGAAGGGCAGCAAATACAGCAACAGCAGCAGCAGCAGTTTCCAGTGTACGTAAAGACGCAGACACAGCAGCGGAATGCTATATCCAAGTAAAAGGTAGCAACAGCAGCAGCAGCAGCAAAAGCAGCAGCAGCAAAAGCTGCAGCAATTTACATTAACAGGAACGATGCGAGATGCCCCAGGAGAGCCGCGTTGCTGCGTCCGTGCGTACAGCTGAAACAGCAAACGGCCTGCAGCAGAAGCAGCAGCAGCAGCAGAAGCAGAAGCAGAAGAAAGAAGAAAGCCTTATACAAACTTCATGCTGCAGCAGCAGCAGCAGCATGCAGAGCTAGAACTCTTAAGCAATCTGACCGCTCCATAGGACAACATAAGCTGCAACCAGAGCAGCAGCAGCAGCAGGAACAACAACAACAACAGCAGCAGCAGCAGCAAGAGCAGAAGCAAAAGCAGCAATAGCACCAGCAGCAGCATCAAGAGCAATAGCAGCAGCAGCAGGAGCACCATTAACACCCGCAAAAGCAGCAGCAACAACAACAACAGCAGCAGCAGCAAAAGCAACAGCAGCAGCAACAGCAGAAGCAACAGCAGCAGCAGCAGCAACAGCAGCAGCAAGTACCTGCATCTGTTTGTCTTCCGAAGACTCTCCACAGTTTGCTGTAATCTTTTTGCTGTTTTCTTTGTCTCTCTTTTTGCTGCGCCTCCACCGCAAAAACATCAACTGCCTCATCATCTCCAGCTGATACGCTTCCTTGCTGCTGCTCCTGCTGCTGCTGCTGCTGCTGCTGCTGCTCCGGCTGTTGGGAGGGCGCATGCTGCTCTTGCTGCTGCTGCTGTTGTTGCTGCTTCTGCTGCTCTTTTGCCGACTCATGGAGCTGCTCGCGTTGCTGCAGCTGCTCCTGCTCCTGCTGTTGCTCTTGCTGCTGTTGCTGCTGCTGCTGCTGCTGCACACCACTCTCGTGTGGTCCTGGATCTCCCCCGTCCTCGTGCGGTTGCTGTTGCTGCTGTTGCTGTTGCTGCTGCTGCTGCTGCTGCTCTGCTGCTGCGCCCTCTGCGGCTGCTGCTAGTTCTCTTGGTGTATGGCCTAGAGCGCACTCTGATGTTGCAGCAGCAGCAGCAGCAGCAACAGCAGCAGCAGCAGCAGCAACTGCAGCAGGCTCGCCATCGTGTACACTTGATCCATTCATTTCGCTTCCTTGCCAAGCAGCAGCAGCAGCAGCAGCAACTGCTGCAGCATCTTTTGTTTCTACTGCTGCGCTTGCTACAGTTCCTGCTGCGCCGTCTGCTGCTGCTACAGTTCCTGCTGCTGCTGGTGCTGTCGCTTCTGTTTCCGCTGGTGGCTGTGCTACTGCTTCCGCTTCTGTTGCTGCTGTTGCTACTGGTGCTGCTGCTGCTGCTTCTGTTGCAGCTTCTGTTGCTGCTCCCGGTGCAGCTTCTGCTACTGCTTCTGCTGCAGTTTCCCCTGCACCTTCTGCTACAGCTGCTGCTGCTGCTTCTGCTGCAGCTTCTGCTGCTGCTTCTGCTGCAACTTCTGCTGCTGCTTCTGCTGCAGCAGAATCGAAGGAAGCAGCAGCAGCAACAGCTGCAGCACCTTCAGTAACGGGCAGGCTTGCCGCACTTGCGGCTGCTGCATCGGCTGCTGCAGCAGTTTGTTCTAGCAAAGGCACATCTGGTGCTTCTGCTGCTGCTTCTGATGCTGCTGCTGCTTCTGCTTCTTCTCCTCCTGCTGCTGCTGCTTCTTCTACTGCTGCTGCTGTTGCGTGAGCTGTCTCAGCTGCTGCAGTATCTGCTGCAGCATCCGCAGCAGCTGCTGCTGCACTCCCATTCTCTCTTCCATCTACAGTGCCATCAGCAACAGAAGCAGCAACAGAGGAAGCAGCAGCAGCATCATCTGATGCTACTCCTTCCCCCGTTGCAGCTTCTGCAGCAGCATCTGTCCCTGCCTCTGCTGCTGCTGCTGTTGCTGCCAGTTGCTCTCCTTCCTGGTCTGCTAAAGCGGTAGCTGGCAGCTGTCCAGCAGCAGCAGCAACAGCAGCAGCACCCACAGGAACAGCAGTACCCACTGCAGCAGCAGAACCTACAGCAGCAGAATCTACAGCAGCAGAATCTACAGCAGCAGAATCTACAGCAGCAGAAGCAGCAGCAGCAGCAGAATTGAGAAGAAGGTTTGCAGCTGCTGAGTCTTCTTCTGTGTCGCCGTTCTCAGTTTGTGCTATAGGCGAGGAAGCAGCAGCAATTGAGTTGGCCTGCTCCATTTCTTTTATATTTATTTATTTGTTTTGTTTGTTTGTTTATTTCTGTCTTTACTTTCTTGCTTTGTACGGAAGCTAGAGAGCTAATCTATTTATAACACAAGCATCTCTTTCTTCTTTCTTGCTCATGTCTTTAAAACCACAACTACATATATGCATTTATATATATTGCTACTTTGAACTTCTATACTGCTGGCTGCTCTGCAGCAACAGCAGCAGCAGCTGCTGCTGCTGCTGAGGCGAGCAGCAGCAGCAATGGGCTTGGGGTGTCTGTAGAGCTTGCGGCTTTTCTTCGTTTTTTTTCGTATTTTTAATGCAAATTAGAGTTTAAATAAAATAAATAAAATAAATTAAATAAATTAAATACATAATTTGAATTAGTTAGAAGAAAGAAACGAGAAAATGTCTATGAGAGCAGCAGACGGGAAGGCGAAGCCGAGTGACTCACAGGCAGCAGCTGAGTAGCAGAAATATACATTCATTGAACTAAAATAAACTAAATAGAATATTTAAAATAAATAAATAAATATTTAAATTAAATTAATATTTAAATTATATTAATATTTAGGTTAAATAAATATTTGTTTAATAGGTTTTGCTGCTGCTCAACAATAACAAGGTGCTCAACGCTCATATGCACGTTTATTAATTTTTCTCTAATATAAATATATATATGCATGCATGCACATATATTATATAATATATATACATGAATATATATATTATACAATATATTTCCTACTCATATATATATATATATATAGTTATTAATTATTTTATTATTTCATATGTACTCTAAGTACATATGTAATATCGCGTAGACATTATCTTATTATATTGTATGAAATAAATATCATTCATTTCATATATGTTATACACAACATATATATATATATGTATATACATGTATATATATATATATATATACTAGAGAGACAGGGAGAGGCAGCATAAATTTATAAAGAGAGACACAGCTGTTGCCGCTTCGCTGTCTCTCTCTGTATGTCGCTTTAAACCCTAAACCCTAAACCCTAAACCCTAAACCCTAAACCCTAAACAGCTAATTCCTTTTTTAATCGAAGCAGGAAAAATCTCTAAAGACAAATTCATCTCAACGCCATTGGCTCTATCTTGCTGCTGCTGCTGCTGCTGCTGCTACCTGTCTCTTGCTGCCTACTGCTCGTGCCTGTTTCTTTACGCTGTTGCTGCTGCTGCTGATGTTGCTGTTGCTGCTGCTGCTGTTGTGCAACGTCTACCGCGTACTATTCACCTAATCTGAAGACAAGCAGCAGCGGCAGAGGCTGCCGCTGCTGCTGGTGCAGCTCCTGTTGCTGCTGCTGCTGCTGCAAGCATCACAACTTCACTAAATATTGTAGGCAAATTAGACAAGTTAATTGAAATTCGTGCGGCTGCTGCATCTAGCAGCGGAAGCTGCAGCAGCAACTACCGCTTTCAGGTTGTTGCTGCAGCTCATGCGGTGCAGCCTATGCTTTATTTAGATGCTGCAGCACCAGCAGCATCTGCTGCTGCCACAGCAACGGCACCCGCTGCAGCAGCAGCACCTTGCTGCAGCAGAAAAAATTGAGGGGCTTCACTGCCATGTTGCTGCGGGAGCAGATTCAACAGCGAGTTCTTCTGGCCCCTCATCCTCAGCAGCTGGCTGCTGCTGCTGCTGTTGCTGCTGTTGCTGCTGCTGCTGCTCCTCAGGGGCAACAGATTCTCCAGGGGTTGAAGGTGCCTGCCCAGTGGTGGACTCCGAATCCTGCTGCTGCTGCTGCTGCTGCTGTTCTTGCTGCTGCTGCTGTTCGTCTTCTTCCATCAGAGAGTAGACGTCTTGCTGCTCCTCTTCCTGCTGCTGCTGCTCCTCCTCCTGCTGCTCCTGCTGCTGCTCTTCCTGCTGCGGCTGAGACGACTCCTCACTGATGTCTTCAAGCTGAGAAGACTCGCTCGTCTGCTGCTGCTGCTCCTCCTGCTGCTGCTGTTGGTCCTCTTGCTGCTGCTGTTGCTCCTCCTGCTGCTGCTGTTGCTCCTCCTGCTGCTGCTGCTGCTGCTCCGCGTGCTGCTGCTGCTCTTCGTCGTGCTGCTGCTGCTCGTGGTGCTGCTGCTGCTGTTCGTGGTGCTGCTCCTCTTCCTGTTGTTGCTGCTCTTCGTCATCCTGCTGCTGTTCCTCCTCTTCCTGCTGTTGCTGCTCCTGGTGCTCTTCTTCCTGCTGCTGCTCTTCGTGCTGCTGCTGCTGTTGCTGCTGCTCATGAAGCATCTCTTGCGATTCCTGCTGCTCCTCTGCTGCACTGTCTGCTGCTATATCTTCAGTGAGCTCCTGAGGAGTGTTGCTTGTTTGCTGCAGCGGCAGCTGGGCTTCCTGCAGCGGCTCTACCTCTTGCATTTCTTCTTCTTGCTGCTGGTGCTGCTGCTCATCCTCCTCCTGCTGCTGCTCTTCGGGCTGCTGCTCCTCTTCCTCTTCGTGCTGCTGCTGCTGCTGCTGCGGCGAATCCTCACCAGGTTCGCTCTCTTGCTGCTGTTGCTGCTGTGCGTGCTGGGGCTCCGGCGCTGCAGCAGCAACTGCAGCAGCTGCTTCTGCTGCTCTTGCTGCTGCAGCAGCACTGACGTCGTCCGCCTGCTCCCGCTTATGCATTTTTTCAGGTCTCTGCTGCTGCTGCAGCAACTGCTGCTCATGCATAATGCGTTTGGAAGTGACAGAGGCCTGCTGCTGCTGCTGCTGCTGCTGCTGCTCGTGCTGCTGCAGCAGGAGCAACACCGAAGGGTCTTCGGTGCCTTGACCCTCCAGCAGCTGCTGGTGTCGCTGCTGCAGCTGCTGCAGCTGTTGAAGCTGCTGCTGCTGCTGCAGCTGCTGGAGCTGCTGCTGCTGCAGCTGCTGGTTCTGCTGCGCCTTCCTCAGGTCCTCCTGTGTGCGGCGCAGCTGCGAGAGCAAGTGGTGCTGCTCCTCTTCTGCTGCAGCAGCTTGCTGCTGCAGCAGCAGCTGCTGATCAGCGAGCTGCTTCTGTAAGACTTGGTTCTCTTCTGTTTGCTGCTGCAGCAGCTGTCTCACTCCAGCGAGCTCCTTGTCTTGCTGCTGCTTTTGCTGCTGCAGAGTAGTTATCTCCTGGTGTGCCGCAGCAGCAGCAGCATCTTTCAAAGCCTGTTTCTTGCCTTCATCGTGTGCGGCTGCTGCTGCTGTCTTAACAACATTTAATGCTTGCTGCGCTGCAGCACAAGAGACAACTCCCACTCGAACAACACGACCAACAGCAGCAGCAACTTCAGGAGAAAGTGCTGCTGCTGATCCTGCGTTTTGCTGCTGCTGCCCTAAGCGCGAGCGCAGCATTTCATTTGATTTCCGCTCCCGCAGCAACTCCTCCTGCAGCTGCTGCTGCTGCTGCTTCAAAGCTCCTGTCTGTTGCTCCAGCGATCGAAGCTGCTGCTGCTGCTGCTGCAGCTGATGCACCTGCTGCTGAAGCTGCTGCTTCTCCGTGCTGCTGCTGCTAACCTCCTGCTGCAGCTTCGACACCGCGCTCTCCAACTCCGTCCTCTTAACTTCGCTCTCCTGCAGCAGCAGCAGCAGCAGCAGCAGCACGGCCATCATCAGCAGCAGGAACACCAAGCGAACAGCGGCAGCAGCAGCAGCAGCAGCAGCAGCAGCCGAACAGGCAATCGAACCGGCGGTTGCAGCAGAAGCAGCACACACAAAACCAAGAGCAGCACCTCCATACACGTGGCATCAGCAACAACAGAGGCAGCAGCAGCAGCAACAGAAGCACCAGCAGCAGCAGCAGCAGCACGTTACCTTGAGAGCAGCAGCTTCCTTTTGTCGTTCAGAGAGCAGCTGCTGCATTCGCTGTGCAAATCGGCTCTTCTCCTGTCGCAGCTGCTCCAGCTCTCCCCTATCCACCTGCAGCAGCAGCAACAGCAGCAGCAGCAGCAGTGTTAGAACAGCCAGCGTTTATACGAGCAGCGGCAGCACAACCGACAACTCAACGGCAGCCACTCTCAAAACAGCAGCAGCAGCAGCAAACGAAGCACCAATGGCAGCAGTAGCAGCAGCAACAGCAGGAGCAATAGCAGCAACAGCACCAGTAGCAGCAGCAGCAGCAGGAGCAACAACACCAGCAATAACAGCAGCAGCAGCAGCAAGAGCAGCAGCAGCAGCAGGTACCCCTTCAAAGCGCTTGAGAACGTTGTGGTAGTTATTCTTCCACTCTGCTGCTTGCTGCTTTGCTGCTTTGTGCTGCCTCTGCTGCTCCTCTAGTGCTGCTTCTAGCTGCCGCACCCGCAGCTGCAGCGGCTGCTGCTGTTCCCGCATCTCCTGCAGCTGCTGCTGCTGCTGCTGCAGCCGCTCGTGAGCTGTCTTCAACTCCTGCAGCACACGGAAAAAGAAGCAGCAGATGCTCCAACTGCAGCAGCCAGCGGCAAAACCTGCTGCAGCAGCAGCAACAGCAACAAGCGCAGCTGCAGCACCAGCAGCAGCAAACACTGGTGAGAGAGAAGAGAGATAAAAAGAGACGAGAGACAGAAGCAAAGGAGACAGCAGATAACTGCAAGAAAGATATAATATATTAAAAAGTTTATGCATGTCTTACAGCATTAAGCTGTGCTGCAGCAAGCTCTAGAGAGGGTACACGAGAGAGCAGCTGCTCTTTTGCTGCTGCTAGCTGCAGCTGGCGCTGCAGCACTTCGTTTTGTTTGCTGTCTCTTTCTGCTGCAGCCTTCATATCCTCTAGAGACCGCTTTAGCTGTTTTAGCTGCACTTCGCGCTGCACACTCTCAATCCTTGCTGCTCTTAACTCCTCTTCTGCTGCTGCACGAAGCAATAGAGATTCCTCTAATCGGGCATGCAGCAAACGCTCTTGTGGCTGACGCTCCCTGCTGCTGCTGCTGCTGCTGCTGCTGCTGCTGCTCCCGCTGCTGCTGCTGTCCCCACTGCTCTCAACAGGAGACTCGCTGCATGAGGTGCTGCAGTAAACAAACAAAAACAAAAATTAACAAACATATTTATATATACAGATATATTATCTATCAACGTTATATATATTCGACATATATATTATTTACTATTTCTATATACATATATATATATATATATATATATATTATATACATATATATATTTTATTTATATTTGTATAGAACCATCGGCATTTATATATATTTATATTACATATTACGTATATTACTACTATACAGAAATATATATATTATATATATATAAATGTATATATATATATGCATATATATATATATATGTTTATACATACATATATATATTTATATATATTGTATATATTATATTTATATTGAACAAATAATGTAGATATATAAATAGCCAGCAATAAAACAGAACGAAAAAGAAACAAAGCGGCAAACAAAGACAGAGAATGCAGAGAAAAAGCGAAGCAGCCAAACCACGCAATAAACCCTAAACCCTAAACCCTAAACCCTAAACCCTACATTTCTTTGATTTGTGCGTGAAGAGATTTTGTCTCCGTTCGAAGTCGCTCAACATCACGCAGCAAACTCGCGTTGCTTCGCAGCAGAGACACACTCTCCTCTTCAGCAGCAGATCTGCACACAAACCCTAAACCCTAAACCCTAAACCCTAAACCCTAACGTCTAAAGCCTAAACCCTAAACCTTGAGCCCTCCGCTTCGCTGCCTCTCCAAACCGGAAACCCTAAACCCTCAATATCCACAGAGGTTTAAGGCAAGACAGCAAAAACCCTAAACCCCAAACCCTAAACCCTAAACCCTAAACCCTAAACCCTGGGTCACACCGTGTGCTCTTAAGTTCTGCTCGTGTGTCGCTGAGGTCTTTCTCGAGTGCAAGGAGTTGCTGCTGCTGCTGCTGCTGATGCTTCTCTGCTCGTTCAAGCTGCTGCATATCTGCAGCGCGAGCGTCAACCTCTCTGCGGTATCTCTCTTCTGCTGCTGCTGCTGCCTTTTTCTCTCTCTCTAATTCGCTCTCTAAGTGCTGCAGCTGCTGCCGCAAGTTGTCCGACGTTGCTGCTGCTGCTGCTGCACTTGCTGCTGCGTCCTGCTGCTGCTGCTGCTCCTCCTTCAGAGCTGTGATCGTAGCCTCCAGCTGTCCTATCTGCAGTGTCTGTACACCACACGCACAGCAGCAGAAGCAGCAGCAACAATAGCAGCAGCAGCAACAGCAGCAGCAGTAGCAGCAGCAACAGCAGCAGCAGCGACTCGCCCGTAAACGCAAGGCGCGTACTAATAGCTAAAACCAGCAAACCCCCATAGGAACAGCAGCAGGTGCAGCAGCAGCAACAGCAGCAGCAGCAAGTGCAGCAGCAACAGGTGCAGCAGGACCCATACAACACAAAAACTGAGCTTGCCTTATCGTTGAGAAGAGACTCTATTTGCTGCTGCTTGTCTTGCAGCTGAGTGATGCTGTCAGCCTTCTCTTGGAGTTGCTGCTGCAGCTGCTGCTGTTGCTCGTTGCTGCGCTGCTGCTGCTGCTGCGCCTCCACTGCTGCCTGCTGCCAGTGCTGCTTTAAGGCCTTGCAGCTCTCGAGTTCGTCTTGTAGCTGCTGTAGCTGCTGCTGCTGCTGCAGCTGCTGCTGCTGCTGATTTGGTGACGACGCTGCTCCTGCTGCTGCGGTGTCTGCTGCAGCCTCAGCAGCAGCAGCACCAGCAGCTCCTGCTGCAGCACCACTCACAGGGCGGCTGCCGTTGTTGTGGTTGTTGTTGTTGCTGCTGCTGTCTGTCGTTGCTGCAGCAGCAGCACGTTGCTGCAGCAGCCATATAATCTTCTCCTTCTCCTCCAGGCGGACGCGCAGCTCCAGCGTTTGCTGCTGCAGTTGCCTGCAGCAGCAGCAGCACAACAGCACATAACGGAGAACAAACTACCAACAACGCACTGGTGCTGCTGCTGTTGCTGCTGCTACAATTAATCCTGCTGCTGCCGTTGCTGCTGCAGGAGCTGGTGCTGTTGCTTCGCTTACTCGACGGTAGGCTTGAGCTGCTGCAGCTCTTCCTGTGCTGCTGCTGCTGCTGCTCTTGCTTCTGCATGCTGCGACTCTCTTTCTCTGGAGACATCACTGAGGTTGGCTAGCTGCTGCTGCAGCTGCTGCGTATCTTGCTTATGCTGCTGCAGCAGCGTGGCGTTTTGCTGCTGCTGCAGCTGCAGCTGCACCTGGAGGGAAGCACAGCGTTCCTCGTGCTGCACGTCTGCTGCAGTAGCCTGCTGCTGCTGCTGCTGCAGCTGCTGCTGCAACTCGACTAGCAGCAGCTCTTTTGAGTGCAAGGCTTGCTGCTGCTGGCTCGCCTCCCGTTGCTGCTGCTGCTGCTGCTGCTTCAGTGCATGCAGTTCATCTCTTAAGGCCTGCGCCTGCTCTTCTAGCTGTCTGCTGCGCTGCTCCGCTATCGTTGCCCTGCTGTTGCTTTGCTGCAGTTGCAGCTGCTGCTGCTGCAGCTGCTGCTGCAGCCGCGTGCACTCGCTCCGGAAGAAGTCTGCCGTTGCTTTCTGCTCCGCTAGCTGCTGCTGCTGCTGCTGCTTCTCTGTCAGCAACTTGTTAGTCTGCTGCTGCTCCAGGCATAAGGTGGCTGCGACTTCTTGCATCTGCAGCAACAACAGCAATAACAACAGGTGCAGCAGAAGCAGCACATAGGGCAGCGGCAGCAACATCAGTAGCAACACGGACTTCAGCAGCAGCAGCAGCAGCAGCAGCTGCAGCAACAGACCTGCGCGACAAAACGTCTCATTTTATCTTCAGCTTCTTCCAGGCGCTCCGCAACTTTGGTGTGCTGCTGCTGCTGCTGCTGCTGCTGCTGTGCTGCTACCGTCTGCTGGTCTGCTGCCTTCGGGTGCTGTTCGAGGGCAGCATCTTGTCGCACTTCCTCTAGCTGCTGCTGCAGCTGCTTCCGCTGCTGCAGCAGCCGCTCTACTGCAGCAGCAAGCTCCTTGCGGTCTGCCTGAACTTGCTGCAGCTGCTGCTGCAACTCCCGAAGTTCGTGCTGCAGCTGCAGCTGCTCTTGCTCCTGCTGCTGTTGCTGCTGCTTCTCTGCAGCCTCCCGGTGTTCCGCCAGCTGCAGCAGCTGCAGCTTCAGCTTGCTGCAGCAAACCCCACAACCATGCTCGCATGCAAATGCTTCTCCATCAACACGGCAGCAGCAGCAGCACAACCACCAACAGCAGCAACAGCACAACAGCAAAAGCAGCAGCACACGAGCAACAGCAGTAGCAGCACAAGTACCAACAGCAGCAACAACAGCAGCAGCAACAGCAGCAGCGTCGCGCTTACTTGGAATACCCCAGCAGCTTTTGATAGTCTAGCAATGTTGCTGCTGCGCTCTGCTGCTCGCTGCTGCTCGACCCTGCTGCTGCTGCGATGCCTTGCTGCTGCTCATGCCTCAGCCGCTGCAGCTCCCAAGCAGCAGCAGCAACTTGCTGCAGCAGCTCGTCGTTGCGGTGCATGTACCGTCTGGCTTCCTCTTCCTTCTCTCCATACTGCAGCGGGTGAAGCAGCAGCAGCAGCAACAGCAGCAGCAGCAAACGCAGCATGAATGCCCCTTGCCTCAGTGCGCTCAGCAGCAGCTGGGTTGCAGTACTGCTGCTGCAGCAGCAGCAGCAGAAGCACCAGGAACGACACCGGCAACAGCAGCAGCAGTTCTATTCATTACCCACCTCGCTCTCTAAGAGCTGAATCTGCTGACTCTTCTTCCTGTTCTGCTGCAGCAGCTGCTGCATACGGCACTCCTGATCCGCCTGCTGCTGCAGCTGCTGCTGCAACTCCGTCTGTTGCTGCTGCAGGTGCTGCTGCAGCACCTGCTGCTGCTGCTGCAGCTGCTGCGCCGCCGCCTTCCAAGCCTCAGCGTCCTGCTGCTGTTGTTGCATCTGTCCCCTCAGCACGTTGCACTGCAGCAGCAGCAGCAGCAGCAACAGCAGCAAGTGAAGCAGCAACAAGGTTTGCATATACAAGAGGCAGCGCAGGAGTGGCATGCAGCAGCAAACGAAACCCTTCTTAAGTAAATGGAGCAGAAGCATCAACAACAACTGCAGCAGCAACAGCAGCAGCAGCAGCAGAAGCAGCAACAGAGGGCCTCACCTGGTGAGATTTTGCATCCAACTCCATTAGAAGTTTAATTGCTAGGTCTGTCGGGTGCTGCTGCTGCTGCTGCTGCTCCGACATCTTCTGCAGCTGCAGCTTTGCTTCCTCCTCAGTCATGCCAGGCTGCTGCTGCTGCTGCTGCTGCTGTTGCTGCTGCTCGCTGTCTGTGCTGCTCGCCGTTGCTGCTGCTTCTGCTGCAGCTGCGTCTTCGCGTGCTTGCTTCAACTCTGCCTCTCTTGCTTCGGCCTGCAGCAGCAGCAGTAGTAACAGCAGCAGCAGCGAAGCTCAGGAGATCCTGCAGGGTGAGCAACTTGGCTGTTTCCTCCGCAGCAGCAGCAGCAGCAAGCAACTTACCTCCTGTAGCAGCTGCTGCTTCTGCTGCTGCAGCTCCTCAATCACTTGCTGCTGTGCTGCAGCAACTGCATCCTTCTGCTGCAGCAGACTCTGCCTCATGTCCAGCAGCTCCTGCTGCAGGCGCTGCTTCTCCTCAGCAGCAGCAGCATCCAACTCCTGCTGCTGTTGTAAGCAAGCGTACTTGCGCTGCAGCTGCTGCAGCAAGTTCTGCAGCAGCAGCAGGAACACACCACGAAGCAGCAGCAACGGTAAGCAGTAGCAGCAGCAGCAGCAGCAGCAACTTCTTCAACTAACTAGCTACCCTATACCTGCTATAGAAGGCAACTTACATGCACTTCATCATACTTTTGCTGCTGCTCTTGTTGCTGTTGCTGCTGCTGCTCCTTTTGCTGCTGCTCTGCTGCCTTTGCTGCAGTCGAGTCTCTGCTGGCTTGCTGCAGCTGCTGCTCCAGTTGCTGCTGCTTCTGCTGCGAGTCCTCTAGCTGCTGCTGCAGCAGGTGCTGCGCTGCTTCTGCAGCATCGAGCCGCCGCTGCAGCAGCTTCGCCTTCCCCTCCGCAACTGTTGCTGTTGCTGCTGCAGCAAGAGCCTGCCGTTCTGCTGCTAGCCTGGAGATCCTTTCAGACGTTAGCGAGTCAAGAAGAGAGTTCTGCTGCAGCAGCAACTTGTCGTTTCTGCACTGCAGCTCCGCTGCGGTGAGGTCCCCCTCCTGTTGCTGCTGCTGCTGCTGCTGCTCCTGCTGCTGCTGCTGCTGCTGTGGCTGCTCGGGCGTTGTAGAGTTGCCGGAGGGGCTACGGTCGGCAGGTGACGCGCCATCGTTTTGCTGCTGTTGTTGCTGCTCTGCTTGTTGCTGCTCCTGCTGCTGCTGCTGCTGCTGCTGCTCTTCTTGCTGCTGCTCCTGCTGCTGAGGGGAGCTCTCCTCTTGCAGTGCCATTTTGCTGCAGACAGAGGCACAACCCGTTCCTGCTGCAGCAGGAGAACTCTAAGATCACGAGACTTGCACTTGCTGCAGTTTGCTGGTGCTGCTGCTGCTGCAGCTGCTTGTTAACTTAGCGGCAGACGCCTGTGCTGCTGCTGCTGCCCGGGGTGTTGCAGCAGCAGCAAACGGAGAGGCAGCAACATGCAGCTGCTAATCCACTAATGTGTGTCTAGACCAAAGAAGTTCTGTTTTTTCGTTCCTCTTCTGCAGCAGCACCAGTGGCAGCAGCAGCAGCAGCAGCACCAGCAGCCGGCCAGCATGCGCATGCAGCCGGCGTCCCAGTAGGCTGCAGTGGGGTGTACGTACACCTCAGCTACCACTATAGAAACACTTCTTATTCAAATTTTTTTGTCTTTTAATACCGTTAATCTACCTACGGCGCCCGAGCGCAGCAGCAGCAGCAGCTGCAGCAGCAGCAGTGACGGCAGGTTTTGCTGTATGGCTTGTTTGCTGCTGCTATTTTGCAGCACCCAAAGAAGATCTGCTGTTGCTGTTTAGCGCTTTATCTCTGCAGCTTTAACCCAAGCTGCAGCAGCTGGAGCAGCAACTGCTGCCGCTGCTGTTGCTGCTGCTGGTTTTGCTGCTGCCGCTGGTATTGCTGGTGCTGCTGCTTTGTCTGTGTGTGTTTAAGAGCCCATATATTTATATGTTTGTGCTTGTCTGTGTCTCCTCGTTGCTGCTGCCTGTCTCCGTTTTATCTTCTTTTTTTGTCTCTCTTTGTCTTTGCTTGTCTCCGTTGCTGCCGTCAGCAGCAACTCGCGCGTAGCAACAAATGAAGTAATTAGAGCAAGAAACCTTGATTGCTGCTGCTTTTGCTGCTTCTGCAGTTGGTCGTGCTGCTGCTGCTGCTCCTGAAGTTGTTCGTGCTGCTGCTGCTGCTCCTGAAGTTGTTCGTGCTGCTGCTGCTTCGGGTGCTGCAGTTGTTGCCGCTGCTGCCTCTGCTGCTGTAGTTGTTGCTGCGGCTGCCGGTGTTGCTGCTGCTGCCGCTTCTGCTGTTGCCGTGCGCAAATCAGCATAAACTATCGAAGGCAAGCGTAAAAAGAAGACAAGTACTTACAGCTAGCTATATCTAGCTGCAGCTAGCTACACTCCGCCGCACCTAATTACAGCTAGCTACAGATAGCTAGAGAGGGATTCAGCTGCCTACCGCTGTTTGCGACTATATATATATATATATATAGCTACAGCTAGCTACACCTGGCCATAGCCTGATACAGCCAGTCATAGCTGGCTAGCTACAGCTAGCTTTAGCTAGTTACAAACACCGCCAGTATGCAGACTGCGTATGGGGAGTTGATATGGCAAGGGACGCATGCTGCTGCTGCTGCTGCTTCTGCTGCTGACAAAGCAGCAGCAGCAGCAAGAGTAACAGCAAAAAAACACAAACTGCCACCGCTTCACAAATTCATTCAGCATCTGTCGCTACACCCGAAGTGCAGCAGCAGCAGCAGAAACAGCGTTACCAGCCTCCCCATGCCGGAAAGGAGCTAGCAGCAGCACCTGCTGCTGCAGCAACAGCAGCAGCAGCAGAACGCTTGCTGCAACCAAAAAATATCGTCGTTCAGGCAATGAGATGCAGGAAAATATTCAGGGGTTCGCGCTGCAATCCCTGCAGCAGCTACTGCTGCAGCAGCTGCTGGAGTTGCTGTTCAAGTTGCTGCTGCAGTTGCTGCAGCAGGTGCCGGTACGGTTGCTGCAGCACTTGCTGCAGCGCTGACGATCTGTAGGAAGATCAGCTCTGCTCTACTGCTCCTGCTGCTCCTGCTGCTCCTGCTGTTGCTGTTGCTGTTGCTGCTGCTGTTGCTGCTGCTGTTGCAAGTTGTACTGCAGCAGCAAATCCTCCGAGCTCTCAAAGTGACGGAGAGGCAGCAAATGTTGCGGCGGGCAGGCAGCGCTGCAGCAACAACGACAAAAGCAGCAGCAGCAACAACAACAATAGCAGCAGCATAAGCAACAGCAGCAGCAGCAGCAAAAGCAGCAGACACACGTTAATATCGCACTGAGGGAGCTTTCTCTTTGTCTGTCGTGTCTTCAGAGAAACAGCATGTCTGTTTATTTATTTATTTATTTATTTATTTATTTGTATCTGTTCTTATTCGTCTTTGTTTATTTTCTCGCTGCTGCTGCTGCGCTGCGGCTCACCGACAAACAGGGCATGTAGGCGTCTGCTGCTGCTGCTGCTGCTGCTGCTGTTGCTGCTGGCACCACCTGCTGATACAAGACCAGCAAAAGATGTGGCCGCATGCAGCAGCCGTTGGGACGCTGCAAAAGCTCTGGCAAAACAAACACACCAACGTGCTGCTGCTGCTGCTGCTGCTGCTGCTGCTGCTGCTGCTGCTGCTGCTGCTGCTGTTGGGGTTATCTGTAGCTGCTGCGCTTTCTTCTTTTTTCTCCCTTTTCTCCTCCTTGCTGCTGCTGCTGCTGCTATTGCTGCTGTTGCTGCTGATCTCAGCAGCAGTTTCTTTCTGAATTTGCTGCCGCGCCCTCTGCCTCGTAAACATATTAAAGAGAGAGTGCGCAACTAACAACCCCTGAAGCAGCAGCACTGCAGCAAAGCCGCGCATGTAGGCAGCAACAGCACGGGAAGAGAGGCCCCCGTACAGCCGAAAGAGCCGCCGCTGCAGCAACCTGCAGTAGCAGAAGCAGCAGCAGCAGCACAAACAAATGAGCAGCAGCATCCCGCCACAGAAACCAGCCAAACCAGATAAACAAGCAACAGCAGCAGCAGCAGCAGCAGCAGCAGCAACAGCAGCAGCAACCTGCCTCTGTGAGAAGTGGAGGAATTTGCCGTCCCAGAAAAATAAAGCCAAGTGAAATCGACGCAAAACTGCAGATACACCCCAGCAGCAGCAGCAGCAGCAGCAGGCAGCATGCAGCAGCAGCAGGTGGCTAGCAGCAGCAACTAAGAGAGATGTAACCATAGCAGCAGCAGCAGACGGTGCTCGAGAGCAAAAAACCCACCTGCTAAAAAATCATCGATTGCTGCTGCTGTTGGCGTATACAAACCAAAAACCCTGAAGCAGCAGCAGCAGGAGCAGCAGCAGAATCAAGAGCAGCAGAAACAGCCCCACCAGCAGCGGCCCCAGTAGCATCAACAGCAACGCCAGGAGCACCACCAGCAGCAGTCTTAGAAAAAGAAGCAGCAGCAGAAGCGCAATCAGCAGCAGCAGCACAAGCAGCAGCAGCAGCAGCAGCAGGACATGCCTGCATGTCTTTGCGATGAGTGCTGCAGCGGCAGCAAAAGGAATCGAACGCAGCACCGCAGCCCAAAGCAGCAACAGGAAGCCGGTAATGCCGCCATAGTGAGGGGGCCCCACCTGCAGCAGCAGCAGCAGCAGCAGCAGCAGCAGTAGCAGCAGCACAAGCAGCAACGAGCAAGCAGCGGCAGCAACAGCAGGGACAGCAGCAGCACAAGCAACCAACCATAGGAGAAGCAGCAGCAGCAATTCACTGCTTATCCCAGTTAATGAAGACAAATAGCAGCAGCAGCCACGGCAGCAGCAGCAGCAACAGAGCAAGGTGAAGCTGCAACAGCAACAGCACGAACAGCTGCAGCACAAGCAGCATCTCGAAGAGCAGCAGCAGCCGCAACAGCACGTGGAGCGCCAGCAGCAGTAGTGACAGCAGGTGCAGCAGCGATCCAGTAAGAGCAGCAGCAGCAGAAGCAACAGAAGCAGCAGCAACAGCAGCAGCAACGGCAGCAGCAGCAGCAGCAACAGCAGCAGCACTTACCGTTCTGAGTTCGCAATATTCCTCCCCAAGGGACTGCTGGCTGCTACCCCCTAAAGAAGCAGCAAAATAAAGAATCTGGACAAGCGATCGAGCTGCGTGTTGCTGCTGCTGCAGCAGCAAACACCAATCTGCTGCAACAGCACGAGCATATCTCACCCATCGCCTCCATGGCATGATGCTGTTGCTGTTGCTGCTGGTGCTGCTGCTGCTGTTGCTGCTTGTGCCGCTGCTGCTGTTGCTGCTTGTGCTGCTGCTGCTGTTGTTATTGCTGCTGCTGCTGCTGCTGTTACCGCTGCTGCTGCTGCCACCATCTGCAGAAATAGCGTAGCTTGCGGATAACCGTCTGCTGTTGCTGCGTCTGTTGCTGCTGCCTGCAGCAGCAAGGCTATTCCTTCGCTGTGGTTGTCCTTGTGGAGGGAGCAGCAGCTGATGCAGCTGCTGCAGCAGCTTCTGCAGCTGCTGCGTGTACACCCGACAGTAGAAGTCATCCTTCTGAGCAGCTCGCAGCAACTCCAAGTGCGAAGCACCGGCACCAAACGCCATGCTGTTGCTGCTGCTGCTGCTGCTGCCGTCAGCAGCAGCCATCCTGCTGCTACTTCTGGTGCTGCTGTTGCTGCTGCTGTACCTGCTGCAGCAGCAGCTGCTGCTGCTGCTGCTGCGGAATTCCAGCAGCAGTGTTATATGCTGAGGTTCCGAGATTACCCTGATTAACGCATCTGTCCTCCCTCAGCAGCAGGGGCTGCTGCTGCTGCTGCTGCTGCTGCAGTCCGTGGAGAACCGCAATTTCTGTCGCTGCTGCGCGCGTTGCAGTTGCTGCTGCCGTTGCTGCAGCTGTCCCTGCTTTTGAGATAACGGCTGCTGTTGGTGCTGGTGCAGTCGCTTTCTTCGTGCTGCTGCTTCTGCTGCTGCTGCTGCCGGTTGCCTCTCTGCTACAGAGCAACAGTAGTTGCTGCTGCCGCTTCTGTGGTTGTTGTTGCTGCTAGGCGTAGGCGCAAAGGTGTCTGCTGCTGCTGCAACTGTCTGCATAGCTATCTGCCCCCCAATTAATAGCGGGAATATCGCTAGTTGCTGCTGCTGTTGTTGTTGTTGTTGCTGCTGCTGCTGCTGCGGGTCAACGGGGCTGAGTCGCCGCCGCCGCCGCCGCAGCAGCCGCAGCAGCAACAGCAGCAACAGCTCCCCAAGCAGCAAACTCAACACCAATCGAAATACGAGTATTTATTTGCTGATTATATTTATTATCTTCTCTGTGTTGGTCAGCTGGGGAGTTCCCTGGGACAGTTTCTGCTGCTGCTGCTGCAGCAGCTGCTGCTGCTGCTGCTCGCGCTGTCTTGTCGCAGCAACAACCAATCAGCAGGCGCTGCTGTCTTTGCTGCTGAGTCACGGCTTTGCAATCATCCTTCATTAACACGCAGCAGCAAAGCTGCGCCAGGAACCCTAAGAGCAGCGGCAGCTGCTGCTGCTGCAGCTGCTGCAGCAGGAGCCGCCACCGCCGCAGCAACAGCAGCAACGGGGGGCACCTCAGCTGCTGCAGTAGCAGAAAGAAGGAGAGTCATTGCCTCACCAACGGCAGCAGCAGCAGTATCCCAAGCCTTGCAAGCAGCATCAGCAGCACCAGCATTACCACAAGGAGCAGCAGTAGCAGCAGCATTCCAAGCAGCAGCAGCAGCATTAGTAGCAGCCGCAGCAGTACCCCAAGCAGCATAAGCAGCAGCAGCAGTACCCCAAGCAGCATAAGCAGCAGCAGCAGTATCCCAGTCAGCGGCAGGAGCAGCAGCAGCAGCAGCAGTACCAGCAGCAGCAGCAGCAGCAGCAGCACAGGAGGTTCGGTAGCAGCG
Source organism: Eimeria acervulina (assembly GCF_000499425.1). Lineage (NCBI taxonomy): Eukaryota > Apicomplexa > Conoidasida > Eucoccidiorida > Eimeriidae > Eimeria > Eimeria acervulina. Next base: position 19,465 of record NW_013549842.1, read on the forward strand.
GAGCAGCAAAGATGGAGTCTGCTCCGCTGCCTCGCCTGTGGCTGCAGTACACAACAAAGGACGGAGTCCCTTATTACTATAATCAGCTAACGCAACGAACGCAGTGGGAGAGGCCAACGCAAGATGCTGCTGCTGATTTAGCTGCTGCTGCTGCTACTGCTGATGCTTCTGCTGCTTCTGGTGCTGCTGAAACCAACAGTGGAGGTGCACAGGATGCAGCGTCATACGGCGCGCTGGTCTTCTCCAGCACAGCAATAGGCAGCAGCAGCAGCAGCAGCAGCAGCAGCAGCAAGCTGCAGCAGCAGGGCTTAACGCTGTCGCTCAGCGACTCCCCCGGACTTGCAGCAGGAGCAATGCAACCCTACAGCAGCAGCAACAGCACCAGCAGCAAACCAGGTGATTTCAATCAAGGATTCGCAATGGGGCAACTGGATACAGCAGCAAAAGGAGGAATGATGTGGGGGTCTCAGGAGCAAGGTGCTGCAGCAACAGGGCAGCAGCAGCAGCAGCAGCAGCAGCCATGGTGGAGCTGCTTTCCCATTGCTGCTGCGCAGCGGCTGTTTGATGTTGACTCGCAGCAAGTCTTGATGCGTCTGCATGCGGTGCTGCCAATACACCTGAACGGCAGCAGCAGCAGCAGCAGCAGCGAGAAGACGAGCCTGCTGCAGCAGCCTGACTTGTACGGTCCTGTGTGGATAGCAGCAACAATTTCCCTCCTAATTTTTATCTCTGCTTCTCTACCGCTGCTGCTGCTGCCACCAAAGGGTGCAGCAGCGGCAGATGGCTCCGAAGCAGCAGCAGCAGCGGCAGAAGCGGAAGCAGCAGCCGGCCTCAAACTTCTGACGTTTGCAGGTGCTGCTGCTTATGCTGCAGTTGCTGCTCCTCCTGCGTGCTGCTGGCTGCTGCAGCTGCTGCAGCGGTATCGCAGCAACAGCAGAGGGACTCCGCTACCGCAGCAAGAGCAACAGCAGCAGCAGCAGCAAGATGTGAGCCTTGTGCAGCTCCTGTGTCTTCAAGGATATGCAGCAGCAGCTGCTGCTCCAGTCGTGTTGCTGCTTTCGCTGACGCAGCTGCTGCCGAGCGCAGCTGCGGGCAGCATTCGGTGGCTTGCTGCTGCTGCTGCTGCTGCTGCGTCTGCTCGCTTCCTCCGGCAGCAGCTGCAGCAGCTGCTGCTTTCGCCATCCAAAAGACGATTGCTGCTGCTGCTGCTGCTGGTTGGGCAGGTTGCTCTGCTGCTGGTTGTGGTTTTTGCTGCGCCCCAGTACCCCAGCTTGCTGCAGCAACAGCAGCAGCAACTGCAGCCGGAAGCAGCTCCACCCCCCATCATGCCTCAAGCCTCTGAGCAGCAGCAGGAGCAGCAACAACAGGATACACCTGCAGCAGCAGACGCTGCAAACAGCGAGACTTTAAGCGGCACAGCCACCGGCATCACCGAGCAGGAGCAGCAGCAGCACCAGCAGCAGCCACAAAATGTAACGAATGCGGATGCAGCAGCAGCAGACGCAGCTCTGGCATCGGCAGCAGAGGCGCATGCATCTCCCTCACCAGGCGCAGAAGCAGCAGCAGACGCAGCAGCAACAGACGCAGCAGCCGCAACAGATGCAGCAGCAGCATCAGCAGCAACAGACGCAGCTGGCTTGAACTCGCCAGACACCCCCAGCCAGTCACCCTAAAACGCTACCTGAGTAGCCACCTGGCTGGCTAGCTAGCTGGCGACATAGCCAGGTAGTTAGTAGCTAGCTAGCCGTATGGCTAGTTAGAGATCTAGCTAGCTAGCTAGCTGGTGACTTGGCCAGCTTGCCAGCTATCCAGATATATAACTAGCTAGCTAGCTAGCTAGCTAGCTAGCTAGGCAGGCAGGCAGCTAGCCAGACGGCTAGCTTGATAATTAGATAGGGGGTGGGAGCAGAGCTGCTTTGCGCAGCGGTATTCAGCGGCGGGAAGCAGCAGCCGCAGCAGCAGCAGCGGCAGCTGCAGCGCCAGGTGCAGCAGCAGCAAACAGCTCCTTTAATTTAATTCTCAAACTAAAGCATTTTATGCACTTCGATGCACTTATCTGTGCTCCTGCACGTAGCCCATACAACAGCAGCAGCTGCATCAGCAGCAGCAACAGCAGCAGCAGTAACAGCAGCAGTAGTATTAGTAAAGCAGCAATAATGTCTATTGCCCTAGGTATTGGAGCAGCAGAAACACTAAGCAGCACAAGCAGCAACAGATCTTAGTACAAGCAGTAATAGAATCAGCCAGCAGCAACAGTAGCAGCAGCAACAGCAGCAGCAGCAAACTGCGGTGATGGGGCCAGAGAGGTTAAGAGAAGGCTTCTTTGCAGCAGGACAATCACAGAAATATTCAGAAACAAATACAGCAGTGCTGTCACCGTGCACACACACTGCTGTTGCTGCTGCTGCTGCAGCAGCTGCTGCTGCTGCTGGGGCTTCGAGCATGCATGCAGCCCCGTGGGAAGGAGAATATTTCATTCTTAATTTGCTATGAGAAAATTTTTTCTGTTTTCCTGAATAAGGTCGTAAGGGTATTTGTTTTTCACAGCGGAAGGCGGGCAGCAGCAGTAGCAGCAGCAGTAGCTGCTGCTGCTGCTGCTGAGCTGCCGTCGTTGCTGTTGTGCTTGCGGTTGCCTAGAAGCCATTAAGGCAGTGGGATATGGGGGCAGCGAGGGGAGCAGCAGGAGGAGCAGGGACTGCTGCTTCTGCAGCAGCAGCTGCTGCTGCTCCTGCTGCTCCTGCTGCTCCTGCTGCGTTTCCGCGGTTTTCTCCTTGGAATCAGCAGCAAACCCCTTGGGCCTCTTGGAGGCATTTTTTAGATATATGTGAATCTCTTCTCGCACACGAGACTGCTCGATGCAGGTGTATCTGCAACAGCAGCAGCAGCAGCAGCTGCAGCAGCAGGGGCAGCTGCACTATCTCCAGCAGCATTATCTGTAGCAGGAGTGAAAGCAGCAATAGCAGCAGCAAGCGAGCATTAATCTGTTGCTGCCCTTGCGGCTCCTGCAGTGCTGCTGCAGAGGCTCCTCATTCCCCTCCCTCGAAGCGCAGCAAGAAATGCAACAGCAACAGCAGCAGCAACAGCAATAGGAACAGCAGCAGCGAAGGGCTGCGCCGCCGTCTGCTGTTTGCTTGGGCGTCACTCTCTGCATGCCGCGCAGCAGACAGCCGCCTGCCAGCAGCAGCAGAGCTGTTGCTGCAGCTGCTGGAGGTGTTCTTATCGGATGGCTATTTCTTCCCCAGCAGCAGCAGCAGCAGGAGCAGCGGCAGGAACTGCAGCAGCAGCAGCAGCAGCTTGCTGCGCCATGCCTACGGGCTGGTGCTGGTGAGGCATGTGAATACAATCGTAGACGCAGCACAGAAGGGGAAGTTTGCTGCTGCTGTTGCTGCTGTAGCAGCAAAAACAGGTATCGATGGTGAGTGGGTGCAGCTGCGGCATGAAGCAACACACCACGAGCTGCCTGCTCTGCAGCAGTTGCGAGAAGCTGCTGCTGCTGCGCTGCAGCAGCTCCTCAGCAGCTACTGGCTTCCGCAGCAAAACAAACTCAAGACCAACCTCATATCCTGCTACAACACCAGCAGCAGCAGCAGCAGCACGCACGCATGCAGCAGCACCGAAATCAAAACGCAAGCCAGACAGCCGGAGCAGCAGCAGCAGCAGCAGCCCAAGATGGTGCAGAACCTTGCTGCAGTTGCTGCTGCTGCAGCAACCTCGATGGCGCTGCCGGCGTTGTTCCGCATGCTGCAGCAAGCGCATGCAGAGTTGCTACTGCGTTCTCTAGTCTTCTCCAGCAGCAGGAACAGCAGCAGTAGCAACAGCAGCAAACGCAGCAGCAGCAGCATGCACCACCCATTGCCTGTTGTGCTGGTGCTTCCAAAAAGGCTGCGCTTGCGTCCGCCGCATTGTCCCTTTGCTGGGGCGCTGCAACAGCAGCAGCAGCAACAGCAACAGCAACAGCAACAAAAGCAGCAGCAGCAACAACAGCAGCAGCAACAGCAGCAAGAAAGGACCGATGCTGCAATCTGCGCAGCGCAGCGGCTCGTGACCGCTTGGCGACGCAGGTGGGGTGTAGCAGTTTCCTGCAGCAGCAGCAGCACTAGCAACAACAACAGCAACAGTAGCAGCAGCAGCAACCGGGAGAAGTTATCATCGTTTGCTGTGCAGCCGGATCAGCAGCACAAGCAGCACCAACAAAAACAGCAACAGCAAAAGCAGCAGCAGCAAGAGCAGCAGCAGGAGCAGCAACAAGGAGATGAAGACTTGGCTCGGCAATTAGTGGAGTGGGGGGCAGCTGCTATTGCTGCGGATGCTGCAGTAGCAAGGACGCTGCATGCGCTGCAGGAGCGAGACGACACCGAGTTGGTGCTGCTGTCATTTGCTGCTGAGTGCTGCTGCTGCTGCTTCAACCCGCAGCAGCATCCGGGGTTAGTGCTACTGCTGCTGCGCCTGCTTGTTTCTACCACTCCTTTATTTTCTACTCAGCTGCTGTTGCTGCTGCTGGCCATCGCCACTGCAGCACCGGACCCTCTCAGCAGCAACGGCCTCGATGCTGCTGCTGCAGCAGCAGCAGCAGCAAAGGATACGAATTCGCCGTCGCCTGCAGCAGCGGCAGCAGCAGCAGCAGCAGCAGCAGGCTGGGGCCAGCAGAAATACACAGAGAGAATTCAGAGGTGGTTGCTGCTGCTGCATAAAAAAGCAGCAGCAAAAGAGCTCCTGGCTTCCTTGAGGCGGCGAACCCGTGCGCACTGCAGCAGCAGCAGCAGCAGCAGTGGTTTGTGCTGCTGCAGCGCATGCACAGAAGAGTTACTGCTTCTGGCTAGCAGCAATGTGCGGCAGTGGCTCCTGCTGCTGTCAGGTGGCCTATCACTTGCAGGTGCTGCCGCACTGCAGCAGCAGCAACAGCAGCCGCTGCAGGGCGACGCAGCAGAGGCAGTTGCGCTTCACTTCCACTGCAACGATTTGCTGCTTCGGCGGTACGCGGCCCCCTGCAGCAGCAGCAGCAGCAACAGACCGGCACCCCCGAAGAAGGGCTGCTCCGAACAGCATGCTGGGGCTCCAAGAGCAGCGAAAGCAGCAGCAACAACAGCTGCTGGTGCTGCTGCTGCTCCTGTAGTGTGCAACAGCGAGCTTCGAGATGCGGTGTACGCGGACCTGTGCGTTTTGTCTCCCTGTGCTGCTGCTGCTGATCCTGCTGCAGCTTTAGTGCTGCTGCAGCAGGCAGTACTGAAGCAGAAGCCGGCTCAAGCGCAGAGGCAGCAGGACGAACAGCAGCAGCAACAGCAGCAGCAGAGTTCCGCTGATCTACCGTGTCTCCTGCTGCTGGCAGAGCGGCGCATGGCGACTGCGTGGGCCGTTGCAGGACAGCGATTTGCTGCTGCTGCTGCTGCTGCTGCTGCTGGCCACACCATCGCCATCCTAAGAACACTCTCGGCCCTTGTCTGTTCCGCTGCTGCTGCTGAGGAGCAGCAGGATCAGCAGCAACAGCAGCAGCAACAGCAACAGCAGCAGCAGCAAGACAGCGGCCTTACAGGGGCATGCGTAGCACATGCAGTTCCAGCAGCAACAGCAGCAGCAGGTTCCGCAGCAGCTGGAGCAACAGCAACGGGGCCCGCAGCAGGAGTTGCAGCAGCAGCTGCTGCTGCTGATGCAGCAACAGGTGGGGATGACGAATGGGTTCAGCAAACGGCGGCTGCTTCTGCTGCTTCTGCTGCTGTGTCTCTGCATCGCATGACGGAGGCGTTGTTGCAGCAACAGCAGCAGCAGCTTGCTGCTTCTGAGATTGCTGAGAATATTTCAAAGCAGCTGCAGGAGCAGCAACGACGCCAACACCAGCAGCAGCAACAGCAACGGCAGCAGCAGCAACAGAATCCAGCAACTCTGTTTTCTGTGTGCTCTGCATCTGTGGAGTTTGCAACAGCAGCACCAGCTGCCGCTGCTGCACCAGGGGCTGCACCAGCTGCCCCTTCCGCAGCAGTGCTGCAGCAGCTGCGGATACACTGCAGCTGTGCATACAGCGCCTTCGCAGCAGCAAATAAGGCAGCTGCGCGGCTGCAGCATCTGCTGCCAGCTGCGGCTACAACAGCAGCTGCAGCAGGAGTAGCAGCAGCAACAGCGCGCCGCTTGCTGCTGCCTCAGAAGTGCAGTTCAGAGGAGAGCAACAGCATATCGGCATGCGCAGCAGCAGGGCGGGAGGCTCTTCGGGTTGCTGCTGCTGCTGCTTCTGCTGCTGCTCCGCACACGGAGGAATATGAAGATGACGGAGCAGCAGTGCAGCTGCTACAGCCGTCCCCTGCTGTGTTAGAAAAGGTATGTTGTACCGTTGCTGCTTCTGCTGTTGCTGTTGCTGCTGCTGTTAATGGGTTGTGCTCTCTTCGGTTGCTTTCACGTCTCTGCTGCTGGGTAAGACTCATTCACGTGCTGCAGCTGGTGCTGTTGCTGCTGCTTCTGCTGCAGTTGCTGCGCCATTCGTTCGCCTATGAAGGCCTCAGCCCTCCACAGGATGATGCAGAGACTCTTCAGTTGCTGCTGCGAGCGGCTGCACCTTTAAAGAGGAGCAGCAGCAAGGCCCCTCCTCAGGGCAAAGCACCTGCTGCTGCTGCCGCTGCTGCTTCGGGCACCCAAGATCCCGCTCCAGTTAGGGAGGCTGGGGCAGCGGCAGCAGCAACACCAGTTGAAGCAACAACAGCAGGAGCAACAGCAGCGACAGAGTCAGCTGTAGGCATCGAGAGAATAGCAGCAGCAGGTACTGACCCCCGCTCAGTGGCACCTGGGGTTCTGGACAAGCAGCAGCAGCAGCGGCAGCAGCAGCAGGTCGGCGGCGACGAAGGGGAGCAGCAGCAGATGAGGCAGCGGCAACAACAGCAAGACCAGCAGCTGCACACGGATTTTCTATCGTTGCTGCTGCAGTCCCCAGCGCCTTTGCGGCGTCGCAGCAGTGGAGCCCGCCAGCAGCAGCAGCAGCAGCAGGAGCTGCAAGATCAGTGTGCATGGTGGTTGAGTCCTTTTGAATTGTGAGGGCTTTGACTGGCTTCTGCAGCTGCTGTTCGTGGCGCTAATTCTGCTGTCTCTCCCCCTGTGGCAGCAGTCTGCTGCAGCAGTCTGCTGCTGCTGCTGCTGCTGACCGGTAGCTATCCATCTATCTAGGTAGCTGGCTTGCTAGATAGCCAGGTGGCTAGCTAGCTAGCTAGCAGGACTCCGAATTAGTTTTTGTTTATCCCTTGCCAAGATTCAAATGGACTTAAACAGTCGACAGCTGCTGACAGCTAGCCGTCTGTATGGCTAGCTGTCTGTATGGCTAGCTGTCTGTATGGCTAGCTGCCTGTATGGCTAGCTAGCTAGCTGCGGGCAACACACCAGCCGTTATACCGGCCAGGACCCCCACACCCAGCGGAGGCGCTCGCTAACCAGTTAGCCAGCTAGCTAGCTAGCTAGCTATACACTAGATAAGTAGTCACCTAACTAGCTTGCTGACCAGCTAACTAGCTAGCTAGCTATCCAGACCAAAGGGTAGGTAGGCAGCCTGCTTGTCGGCTTAGTTCGTCTGCTGCGAACTCTAGCTAGGCGGCTGCCAACTGGCGAGCCTCCTTGCTAGCCAGCTAGCTAGCTAACTAGCTAGCTAGCTCGCGCCTTACGGTGGTATGTGCGATCGAAAACCCCAGCAGCAACGGCAGCAGCAGATCGCTGCGACAGCTGCAATGAGCAACTCCACAGGAGGGGCGCTCAAGCCTCTCAGCGGGACTGGCGG